>NW_023660809.1:0-12500 GCF_015228065.2 Penaeus monodon
AAGGGGGACCGATTCTGTCCCTAACACTTACTTATATATAAATATAGATAATGGTGTGTGTGTGTGTGTGTGTGTGTGTGTGTGGGTGTGTGTGTGTGTGTGTTTGTGTGTGTGTATTATGTTATATATATATATATATAATATAATATATCATAGAGATAATATATATATATATGGTATGAATATATATATATGTAAGTATATATTATATATTATATATATATTATAATATATATATATATATATATATATATAGGTATAGATAATATATATTATATATATATATATATATATATATATAATATTTTATTACTTTTGTTCGGTATGCAGTCGTGGAGCAATATTAATTTAAAATAAATTGTCTTTTTATTGTACTTATAATTTTTATTATAAAATCGTTTAGATCATTTTACCATCAGCATTAATAATAGTTGCATAACATTGGAGTACTTTCCATTCCTAGGATGACGATGAGTGTCCTCGCCGGACTGGAGCCTTTGACACCACTCACGAACGAGGAATATATGGCATAATCTGTGATCATAAAAGAGTACATACAAAGCGAGAATTCATACAAGCGGCAATATTTGCTACAGGGAATTCTCACAAAATCATTTCACATTAGCCCATATAAAATAGAACATTAATGAAAGCAACCAGTATGCTGTAATATTTGCATATAATATTACATACATATAGTATTACATACAAAGGAGAAGCCATATAGTTGTGTGATATGCTGCAGTTGTGAAAACTATATTAACTAATATATTTAGCCATTTGACAGTACATAGAACGGAAAAGCCACATAATTACTTGTCAAAAGTTTTATAGTATCGCCTTTACTGATTTCTGCTGTGAATAATATATTTAATGTGTAGTTCTTTCGAGAATAATAATAGTTTATACTCAATGACCTTTTTTTTAATTCTTCATGGAATTTTTTGTTCTGGTAAGCTCATATATGCTATTAGTGAACAGGGGCAGTCAAAACACTCCTATAAAGAAATGAAAACGAAAGAAGACCGACACACACAAATGTCTATATCTATATCTATCCATCTATCTATCTATCAATATATATATAATATAATATATATATATATATATATATATATATATATATACAACAATTATATGTACACATGCACTATATATAATATATATATTATAATTATATATATATATATAATATATATATATATAATATATATATTAATATGGAACCAACACATACATACACTTCTTATTATTAAAATCATCATCATAATTATTGTTTATCATTATCTACTATGAGATATTATTTTTATCATTATTATAAAGTAAATAGTGATAAAAATAATGGTGATGTGATAACGATAATACCATAAAATGATAATGCTGATAAACGAGATGATGTGATATATAATTGTAGAGTAATTAATGATTAACAATGATATTAATTAATGATCAGGATAATGTGGCAGGGATGTGGACCATGATGATATACAGATTAAGAAAGTTAAATTTGATGATAACATTTAAAAATATTATTTGCTTTCCTATCACTCGTAATTCATAAATATATTTTTTTTAATTTGGGGAGGGGGGGGTATATCTTATAACAAGGTCTCCATCTGTTTGACTAGCATAAGTGAAGCATTTCTCCATGTATTGAATTCCTTTGTTGCGAACGTTTCCTCAGTAAGATTCGACGAATAGTCAAGATGATTGAGAAATCGCTATTATCTATTACTTACCCAAATCCTAATGATAGCATTTTTCTCAATAAATAGGACCTGCTTCTTTATCCGTTTTTAGACCCAATACTGATTACTATATATTATAATTACTCAAGTATTGGGTCGTAAAAACGGATAAAGAAGCAGGGTTCATTATGAGAAAAAATGCTATTCATTAGGATTTTGTGTTATTGTATGATATAGCGATTTTCTCAAAAATTCATCTGACTGATTACGTCCGAATCTCACTGAGGAAAACGTTCGCAACCACAGGAATTCATACATGGAGAAATGCTTCACTTATGCTAGTCAAACAGATGGAGACTTGTTAATAAGATATAACCCCCCCCCCTCCCCACATTTAAAAAAAATATATTATGATATTACGAGTGATAGGAAAGCAAATATATATTTTTAAATGTTATCATCAAATTTAACTTTTCTTATCTGTATTATCATCATGGTCACCATCCCTGCCACAGTTATCATGATCATTATTAATATTCCATTGTTATCATTACCATACTAAATATATTATCAACATCATTCGTTATCAGATTATCATGTTATGGTTATATCGTATCTCACATGATTTTTATCACGTATTTACTAAATAATAAAGATAAAAATAATATCAATACTAATAATGATAACAATAATTATGATGATGATTTTAATAATAATAATGTATGTATGTGTGTGTTCATATGTATATATATATATATATATAATATATATATATATATATATATATATATATATATATATATATATGCCATGTGTACATATAATTGTGTGTATATATCTTATATATATATATAATATATATCTATATATATATATATATATATATTGATATATAGATAGAGAGAGATAGATATAGATATAGACATTGTGTGGGTCGGTCTTCTTCGTTTTTCATTCTTTATAGGAGTGTTTTGACTGCCCCTGTTCAATAATAGCATATTATGAGCTTACCAGAACAAAAAATTCCAATGAAGAATAAAAAAAAAGGTATTGAGTAAAAAAACTATTATTATTCTCGAAAGAACTACACATTAAATATATATTCACAGCAGAGAAATCAGTAAAGGCGATTACTATAAAAACTTTGACACGTTATTCTGTGCTTTTCCTTTCTATTGGTACTGTAAAATGGCTAAATATATTAGTTAATATAGTTTTCAACAACCGCAGAATATCACACAAACATTGGCTTCTCATTTGGTATGTAATACTATATGTATGTAATATATATGCAAATATTACAGCAGTATGGTGCTTTCATTATTACTATTATATGGCTAATGTGAATTGATTATGTGAGGAATTCCTGTACAAATATTGCCGTGTATGACTTCTCCTTTGTTGTACTCTTTATGGATAACGAGATTATGCCATATATACCTCGTTCGTGAGTGGTGTCAAAGGCATCAGTCGGCGGGACATCATCGTCATCCTAGGAATGGAAAAGTACTACATGTTTAGCACTATATATTAATGCTGATGGTAAATATGAATCTAAACGGATTTTATAATAAAAATTATAAATCAAAAAAAGACAATTTAGTTAAATTAATATTGCTACACGAATGCATACAGAAAAAGTAATAAATATGATAATAATATATAATATATATAATATAATATCTATAATATATACATTAAAATATATATATATATATATATAATATATAAGTATATATATATATTATATATATATATATATATATATATATACAATATTATATTCATTATATATAATATATATATATATATATATATATATATATATATCATACATCACACACACAAAAACCCACACACAAACACACACCCCACACACACACAGAGACACACACACACACACACACCTATATAATATTTATATATAAGTAGAGTAGTGTATAGGGACAGAATCGGTCCACTTCATGTACGTACCTGAATGTGAAAGTGGCAGTTGACCGTTGACGTAATCAGTGACCTGACGAAAACCACAAACCGCAAACCGCAACCAAGTCACACAACATAATCAATACCGGACAAATCATTAACCTACTTTCACATGTGCATTTTAGTTCGTACAGGACACATACTAAGAGGAATAATGAAAAAAATGATATATTCAGATGAGTATCCCCTCCAAGCCGGTGACGGTGACCATAGATAATGAGCACAGGTAAACCACACAACCTTATCGAGAGTGAAAAAGCAGGATAATGTTAGGTGGACAAAAATCGGACCACGGGTCATGTACGTAATGAATGGAAAGTAGGTCAGTGACGTGGCGTATCAGTAACCTTGGACGAAACCGCAAACCGCAACCAATGTCCACAACATATCAATCCCGGAAAATTCATTAACCTACTTTCCCGTGCGTTTAATGTTCGTAATCGCATCTAAGAGAAATATGAAACAAATATGTAACACAGACGAGGATCCTCCAATGCGATATTATCCTGCTACGACGAGTGATCACCCTCTTAATCATCATAATCCCTTAAATGTCCCTCTAATGATGCTAACGCGCTCGACCTGGAATTGATGTCTCCTCCTCTCCGAGTAATAAGAAGAATCTGATAAGAGAAGAAGAAGCACACAAGCAAACAAACGGCAACCTAGCTGCTGACATGCCAAAGTCCGAGAACAGGGACCCGCTTTCCGTCGCTAACGCTCCCGTCCACTTCCCTCATATCCCAGTATGAAGCATATTGTAGAGACGAAGCCCAACAAACACTAGCACCAAGACCGATGGACGTAATAGTTCACCGCCATTCCCTCCCCTCCCTCCCCTCACACACCACCAATATCACCATGTTTGGAATTGTAACTGATCGGTATAACCTGCACGACGAGTGAACCACCTCTTCTAATTCCTCTAATCCTAATGTTCCTCTAATTATTGACTAATCGGCACCTAAGGTGTCTCTACTCCTCTCCAGAATCAATAATAGAATAGAATACGAGAAGCAGCGCACAATCAACAAAAATGCATACAGCTGCTGACACCGCAAGTCCGAACAGGGAAAGCCTCATCCCCCGACCCCGCCTTCCCACATATTCGTACGGATCAATAATGGTAAAAGTCTTTGACACGTCCGGTTACGTTTAAATCAGCCAAAATATTGAAGAATTCATTTGCAAATCCAAAGGTTTTAAAAATCGTTCTGAATCAAATTATGTTTTATTATTAAGGTCTTCATATAATGCCTTTATACAAACAACAGACCAAATCAATCATATCAGCCCCTGATTCTTAACGAGGGTGTAATATGATCATTTCTTCTTATTCAGAGGTAATGCCCGGTGGCGGTGCACTCTCGTCTTGAGGTGTACCACCAATAGGAGGAATCCCTTTTACCCTTACTAAGATTGACAAGGTGTGCGCTTACGTATATATAACAAAAATATATGCATATACACTATCCATTTTTCACTCCTAATGCATATATAAACAAAAATACTTGCAAAGACCATATTACATATATCTTTACAAATGTTTACAAATGCATAATATAACCAAAAGATGCACTCTAATAAGATATCTCAACATAAATTTCTTACTTCGCGGACGATGGTAAACTTTGCTAACTTCCTCTCTTCTTTTACATGTTATCTAGTCGTTCTTACATCCCCAAATGTATCTTCATATAAAAAAAATTCATGAAAAGGATCATGAAACTCATTGTACCCAACTGCCTTTATTTCTTTCAAGAAAACAACACGCGTCCTAACAGGGATACACAAATACAGATAAAAATAACATGCTTCTATTTTTTGTGTCAATGTAAATGCGTACTACCACGACGGCACTTTTGAAATGCAGGACTAACCACCGTTAATCATAATTAGCAGGTTTAGGTGCACCCTAATAAGAATAACAACAGAAAGTCTTAACTTCGCGGGAACGATTGATAAGCATCTACATCCCAAAGCATCTTTTCTAATAAAAACAATTCACTCAAAAGGATCATTAAACTCTTGTTGTACTCAATTTCTTTTATTATAATTTCACAACCACATCCTAACAGTATAATACAGTAAATAAATAACAGCTAAAATTTTCTGTGTAAATGTAATGCGATAACCACTATCTCATATCGTTTGAAATTTCAGGCTTATACCGCATTTTATTACCTAACGTTGAAAAGGCACCGGTTTATATTCTATTTAGAAGAACATTAATCAGTTTTCAACGCATTCTTCTGCGCGAGACCAAGACGGGGTTTCCCCCTCCTATTTCCGCTGGACAGTTTAATTATCTATCAACTAGGACCCCACTGTCCCCAATGCCGAACCAGTTATTTTGCTAATTACCTTAAGAGGACAATGCGTATTTCCTAAGATGTTCCCGCCTCAGCTCTCAATTTTGTACTCTACAATGCAAACTTAATATGTCGCTTTCCCATATGTATAACTCTTTGCACGCCAATCCAGTGCATTCTCTTCTGATATAAAAATACCCAGGGTAAACATCGATTAGGGATCCTCCGTTTTATGGACTGAGCTAGACTATGTTTATGAAGTTGGAACTACTTTCAGTAATTTTTACTCTCCCCTCACTCGAAATTGTCTATAACTACCTCCCTACAAGTATATACAAGAACAGAACATGTCAACGGTAACAACTAATGTTGTTACATATTTCGTATCTACAAATATGCAGCAAGAGATGGAGCTCAGATAAGTTGTTATCTTATTAGGCGATTCACCTCAACCGTCGTCTATGTGAATTTTACTTTATCGGAAAACGTCCAATTCAGCCACCGCTTTTTAAGTAACACATTCATTTTTTCTCAATCTCCCTATACCAAAGAAAAAATATTTTTACCGTTGGCACTGAATAAACTTGACACTCGTCTCTTTAATGTTTTCTGAATATCTTATACACAAGTCTACAATGAAAACAATATATATATCTTACGTCCTTTGCTATGATTTTTCACTATGTCCCTATTGTTGTAGTAACGAACATTTAAGGCCCCTATAACTAATTTTTTATCTTCAAAATCAAACACCTTATAACAGAGGCTTGCACTATTATTTTCCTCTTTTAACAACTATGTCTTTACAAAAACAAAAACTTTAATAATATATCAAAAGAGGTAAATAATATAACCCCCCATGTTATAAGCTTTTATACTGTATTGGACAATGACAATGTCAAATTCGCCTAAAGCAGAGGATTTTTTGACCAGATATGTTTACCCCTGTGAGTAAAAAAATATAATATATTAGCGACACCTCATGCGATGGTCTAGCATGCAGACTGCGATTTTCCAACTGATGCGTTTTTTTGGAGGGAGGAACCGAGTTATCAACCACTATATATTATTTCTTAAGTCAATATGCTTTGCAAATAAAGGAATAAAGGTGCTTTCTTGTTGTGTGTCTCTTAGATTCTTGTTTTACTGGCAGTAAAAGTGTAAGATACGATCAACAGTACAGTCGAGGTAAGTTCTGGAGAAAAGGGTTGAAAATCAAAGGCATAAAGGGAAAAGCCGCTCCGAAGCAATTTTTCTAAAATGACACGTAAAAAAAGCATTCATTTGGGAACAAATATTCGCATTACTCATAATAAGGGAGGGAAAGCTTCTTTTCATAACTTGGGAGAAAGCACAATGCCCTTTTTTTTCAAAAAAATAACGTGAGTGAAGTGATTTGTTATGACCAGAGCAGTTTTTTCAGACTTGGAAATATTGGTAAGGGTTAAACTGTATATCGCATTGCTCATCTTTAACAAAAAGTCTATTTATCTAAATATGCCTTCCTAAACTCTGACAATGCATCCGCAATCCAGACAGGTATCATGAATTACCCGTCTTGTCACGAGATAATGACTTCATCGACATACTAAAACCATCTAATGGGCGTTGCGAAGTGATGAAGAGCTAACAATATCGCACATGGAGTACTTTTCTCGTCTCCTTTCGTGCGTCCGCATACTTAATGATATCTACCATGGAAATCGCACTCCCGTCAATCATTGACAGGTAACTCCCCTGTTCGAGATGCTAAGAGTTTTAGAATGCTCGCCTCGGTTGTTGACTTCGTATCACATCGTTCTTCACACCCATCGTTTTCCGCTAGCTCACGGTCTGTTCTCCCTATCAAACATGCCATATCTTGTTGGCGAGCTCGCCTTCTCCTAAATCTGCTCCTCCTCCCTCGGCTAGCGAATGCTGTATTTACCGCGAGGATGTAAAAGAATTGGTGATTCTATCATGTTGACTATGATAGAACATAACTCACCAACACTAATATGTATTGACATGATTGCTTAGAATTGGTGATGCTTATAGCCATATCAAGCTTGGAGGTATCCTTGCGAAAGAAACATAAAATTGAATAAGAAAACAGTAGTTGTCTTTCATTAGTATATAAAATAGATAATTGACTCGTATGACAACACAATCACATAGTACCAACATTTGCAGAATACATTTGTGCAGATTTATACATTCAATCATTCATTCAATTTTGCTTCTCTCGCTTTCCTCGCAATTATTTATTTTTCCCATTCGCAGACAGAATACGACGTAACGGGCACGATTTGCTGTCGTACGGGCATGTCACATCTGTTTTAAGGAGCATTCGATTCTGATAGAGGCTTATAATACTAGCCAAACCGCATCGAGTCCATACATGCTGTAATTTACAATTTCTTATGTAAAAGTGTAATTTTTATTCTAAAATGACAAAAATGCGTACCCGAAATATTATCAATATATTATTTTTTTGCATAAAAGCACATCTAGGCCTTGTTATTAAAGAAGAAATATACCCAATCCTCCAATACATTTTCCAGCGAGACAAGTACATACGTCTGAGAATGCTATACATTTTCCCACTAAATGTGCGACCGCCAATGGCACTCCTCACAATGCCTTGTTAACAAAACTTTTATTTGGCGGTTACATTATAATCATTCAGCATGTAAACTGCCTACGTTATCACCGTCTTCTTCGTCGTCAGAGAATATTTCTCCCTGTAATGTTGACCGCAGCTTAGACGAGGGGCTCTATATTCCCGCACGCGCCGCACTCATCACTGACGCGGATGCGCGCGCGGGGAAGTAAAACCGCACGCGGCGGCGGCGAGGGCGGCGGCGGCGAGGGCGGCGAGGGCGGCGGCGGCGATATTAGATAAAATATCTTGTATATCTTGTATATTAGGTAAAATACTGCTCAGAGGCAAAATATGAAATACAAGGAAGTAGATGATGACAAAGCCGGTTTTGAAGATAACACTGCAAAATTTAGCGAAAATTATATTTTTCTTGATAACAAAGAACTTTTATAAGAAGCCCCTCCCCTGTCGCCTCCACCGCCCTCCGCCGCCCTCGCCGCCGCCGCCCTCGCCGCCCTCGCCGCCGCCGCCCTCGCCGCCGCCGCGTGCGGTTTTACTTCCCCGCGCGCGCATCCGCGTCAGTGATGAGTGCGGCGCGTGCGGGAATATAGAGCCCCTCGTCTAAGCTGCGGTCAACATTACAGGGAGAAATATTCTCTGACGACGAAGAAGACGGTGATAACGTAGGCAGTTTACATGCTGAATGATTATAATGTAACCGCCAAATAAAAGTTTTGTTAACAAGGCATTGTGAGGAGTGCCATTGGCGGTCGCACATTTAGTGGGAAAATGTACAGCATTCTCAGACGTATGTACTTGTCTCGCTGGAAAATGTATTGGAGGATTGGGTATATTTCTTCTTTAATAACAAGGTTAGATGGTACTTTTATGCAAAAAATACATATATTGATACCATTGGTAAGCATTATTTGTCATTTAAGAATAAAAATTACACTTTTACATAAGGAAATTTGGTAAAAATAGTACCATGTAATGGCTCGGATGCGGTTGTTAGTATTTATAAGCCTCTATCAGAATCTGAATGCTCCTTCCGACAGAGGTGACATGCCCGGAAGACAGCAAATCGTGTCCCGTTACCGTCGTATTTCTGTCTGCGAATGGGAAAAAATAAATAATTGCGAGGAAAGCGAGAAGCAAAACTTGAATGAATGATGGAATTATAAATTCTGACAAATTATCGTGGCAAATGTTTGTACTATGATGATTGTGTATTGCAGTCATACGAGTAATTATCTATTTTATACTACTAATGAAAGACATATTACTGTTTTATCAAATTTTATGTTTTCTTCGCAAGGAACCTCCAAGCTTGATATGGCTATAAGCACCACCAATTCTAAGTCAATCAATGTCAATACATATTTAGTGTTGTGTGAAGTTATGTTATAGCTCCAATTATGATTATAATCACCATTTTTTACATCCTCGCGGTAAATACAAGATCGCGCTTAGTCGAGGGGAGAGGGGAGGAGGAGCAGATTTAGGAGAAGGGTGAGGCCTCGCCAGCAAGATATGACATGTTTGATAGGGAGAACAGAGCGTGAGCTAGCGGAACGAGTGGGTGTGAAGAACGATGTGCTACGAAAATCAACAACCGAGGCGAGCATTTCTAAAACTTTCTAGCTATCTAGAACATGGGGGTTTACCTTGGTCAAATGATTGAATGGGTGCGATTTCCATTGTAGATATTCATTAACTATGCAGTTCTTCACGAAAGGAAACGAGAAAAGTACTTCCATGGTGTCGCTCTATTGTTCGCCTCTTCCTCACTTCGCACGTCCATTAATGGTTTTAGTATGTCGATGAAGTCATTATCTCGTGACAAGAAGGGGTATTCCCTGATACCTGTCTGAGGTTGTCCGTTATCTGGATATTGCCTGGAGCATTGTCAGAGTTTAGGAAGGCATCTTTAGATAAATAAGACTTTTTGTTAAAGATGATAGCAATGCTATAACATTTTAACACTTACCATATATTTCCCAAGTCTGAAAAAACTGCTCAGTTCATATACATTTACTTCAATAATCACCCTTGTATTTGAAAAAAAGGGCATTTTGCTTTCTCTAAGTTATAAAAAGAAGCTTTTCCCTCCCTTATTATGAGGTAATGCGAATATTTTTTTCTCCTAAACGAATGCTTTTTTACTTGTCATTTAGAAAATATTGCTTCGGTTGCGGCTTTTTCCCCTTTAGGACTGTGATTTTCAACCCTTTCTCTATAACTTACTCCTCGATTGTATGTTGCTCGTCATATACCCTTTACTGCCATGTAAAACAAGAATATCTAATGTAGACACACAACAAGAAAGCACCTTTATAGATAACTCGGTTTAAGTAAAGAAAAAAAAAAAAACGCATCAGTTGGAAAATCACATGCTGTCTGCTAAGATCTATCACATCGCGGGTGCCATGTATATTTTTACTCCCTCTGGTAAAAGTACCCATGGTCAAAAATCTCTGTTTTAGGCTAATTTGTGTGTGTCTTTGTCCAATATGCGAACAATTATAAAAGCTTTATAACATGGGGAGTTATATTATTTTACCTCTTTTTTCATATTTCATAAAAGTTCTTGGTTTTGATAAAGAGTCAGTTGCTAAAAGGGGAAAATGTGTTAACAATTAATCAAAGCCTTCTTTTTTGATTCTTGAAGATAGAAATAGTTTGCATGGGTCTTTAACAGTTTTCGTCACTGCAGCAACTAGTGGCATAGTGAAAAATTATAGGTGAAGGATGTTTTCTTTATTTGGCATGCTTGTATATTAAGTTCTTCAGAAAATGTGGAAGAGGTCGAGTAGCAAGTTTTATTCAGTGTCGACTTAAAGATATTTTCTCTCTTTGTAAAAGATTTAAGAAAATATATGTATGTATTACTTAATAAGCGGTGTCTGAATGTTCGTTTTCCGATGAAGTAAATCACCATAGTCCGGCGGTGAGGTGATCGTCTCTTAAAGATAACAACTTATCTAGCTCTATCTCTTGCTGCATATTTGTAGAAAGACAATGACGGGGAAATCGAGAAGTAAAGTTTGGTTGAATTATACCCGTTGGCAAGGTCATTTGTGTCCTTTTATAATATTTTTCCCGTTCTTGTAGGAGACAAAAAAACATATTTGCTAGATAAATGAAACTACAATCGCCGTAGTCCGACTTAAAGATAGCAACTTATCTAGCCCCGTCTCTTATAGCATGTTTGTAGACTGGCGAGAAAGACCATGGCAGGGAAATCGAGAAGTAAAGTTTAGTTGGATTATTTCCCGTCGGCAAGGTTATTTGTCTTTTTACAATATTTTTTCCCGTTCCTGTAGGAGACAAAACAGCATATTTGCTAGATGAATGAAACTATAGTAGCCAACATTAGTGGTTACCGTTGCATAGTTCCTTTTCTTCGTATATACTTGTAGGGAGGTACTATAGACAATTTTGTGGAGGGGGAGTAAATTACTGAAAAGCTAGTCCACCTTCTGTTCTAATTCATCTTTTTCTTATATCATCATAAACAGAGGATCCCTAATCGATGTTTACCCTGGTCTTTTTATATCAGAAGAGAATGCACTGTATTGGCGTGCACAGAGTTATACATATGGGAAAGCTGAACATATTTACTAGTTTGCATTGTAGGTTGTACAAAATTGAGAATATACCGCATTGTCCCTTAAGGTTAATTAGCAAAACATAACTGGTTCGGCACGTGGGGACAAGTGGTGGTCCTAGTTGGTATATAATTAACTGTTCAGGCGGAAATAGGAGGGGGAAACCCGTCTTTGGTCTCGCGCAGATGCGTTGAAAACCCTATTAATGCTCTCTAAATAGAATAAAACCGGTGACTTTTCAACCTGTTAGGTAATTAAACTGTTGTATAAGCCTGAAATTTTCAAAGGTATGAGATAGTGGTTATCGCATTTACATTTA
>NW_023660810.1:0-18612 GCF_015228065.2 Penaeus monodon
ATTATAATTTTTGTTGCAAATTTTTTCATTTTTTTCTTTTTTTTTTTTAAAAATTGGAGAAAGTTGATTGGATAAAAAATTTGTACACTTAAAATTTTCATGGTTCATGCCTATCTGGGGTTTAAGAGGGTATTTTATATTTTCAAATATGACTTTTTTTTACAAGATAGTGCTTTTTTTGGGAAAAACCTTTTTAAAAAATAATGATACAAAAAAATTTAGGGAAAAATGATAATTTTTTATAAGAATTATTTTCCCCCATTACTTTTTTACTTTTTTGGGTTGTTTCCCTAAAAAAATTTAAACCCAAACCAGAGTAAAAAGGGTGAGTTTTGTTTGTAGTCCAAAAATTCCCTTTTTTTCCTTGCAGTTAAATTTTGGGGAAAAAGGACTTTAGCCCCAAACATGGACATTTTCCCTTTTAATAAAAAAGTGCAGGAGGATACAGTTAAATTTTGGGTTTCTTTTAAAAAAAAAATTTTAAAGGTATTAGTAAAGGAAATGATCAAGAAGTGAAAGAAGTTATTGATCATGGGTAAAAAGAAAAAATACTTTTGAAAAGGGGACTGAAGATGACAAAATGCAAATGAATCCCAAATAGCAAAGAAACAAAAATTTGTTCATAGGGAAAACCCCCTTAAAAGTGACTAAAAATATTTTAAATGAGGGACTATAAAGACCCCTTAAAAAAGTGCCAGATTGGGAAATTGTAAAAAACCTTCTCATAATATCGGGTTTAAACCCCCCAAAGGAAAAACTGAGGGGGAGGGGTTTCCCCCCAAGTTGATGGGAAAGGAAAAACGTTTTATGGGTGTTTGTTGCAAAAAGTAAAATTTAAGGTATGAATTACTGAAAAGCAAGAGTTCTACAAGGAGGGGCCCTTTATAGCTGTGATATTGGAGTAAAAGCATTTGCAGGGGAAAAGAACTCTGATGCGTCACATGTTGGTTAAAACCCAAAGGAAAAGCCCTTTTAAAAGTGAGAATTGTGGGCAAACCCCTTCTCTCGTTAAAAACGAAATAAAAATTTCTATGAGAGTCCATACAAAAGGGGAAAACCCTATAACCCGTGAAATAGTGGCCAAAATTTTCACCCTGAAGGAAAAAATTGGAATACTTGAGAAACATTTCCGGGGAAAAGCCCCTTTTGGGTGAGAGAGGGAGCAGGGCATTTTTTCGCAAAAAGCGACTAATTGTACACATAAAAAAACACAAAACAAAAGGAAGCCTTATGCTTGTGAAGTTTTTTAGTAAACTTTTTCAGAGAAAAGGGCATTAAAGGGTACTGAGGGTTTTATAAAAGGAAAAGACCCTATAAATGGAGGTTTTTTTGTTTTTAAAGCATTTTCCCCAAAAAAACCCCTGTAGAAAAAACACAAGGGGGGCATACTAATTGAAGTCAAGTATCAGCAAATCTCGCCATCTTAAAAAAGGAACTATCAGAGAAAAAACCCCATAATTTTTTTTTAAAAAAAAATTTTTATCTTTTTTTATTTTCACATTAACACAGAATTTTGCGGGGCCCTTTTGAAAAATTTCCTTTTCCCTTAGAAATGAAATTTTTCCCTTTTTATTATTAAAGTATGTATCCTCCCAAAAGACTTTTTATTTTATATTGTAGTGTTTTGCCCCAAAATTTTACTTAGCGCCCCAAGGGGACCAGCTTTCGATTCCTCTCCCCCTTTCTTCATATTTTTTTCCCATTTTTTTTCATTTTTTTATTTTATTTCATTTTTTTTGTTTTAAATTAAATTGTTTAGTAATTTACCCCTTTCCGTATAGGTATTGATTTTTTTGCCTTTACTTTTTTTATTTTTTTATGATGTAATCCCTATTTATATATTATTAAGGTTTCCCCCCCAAATCAGTTTTACTTCTTGTTGATTTTGCAAAGACAAAAGTAAGTGGTTTTTTTCCCCCCCAAAAAAGGGAAAACTTCAGTGCAAGAAACCAAGGGGAAGTATCGGGGCCCTTTCCTATGATTTTTCTAAAAAAATAACTTTTCCTGAAGGGCGGCTTAGGTTTTTGCTAAATTTTTAAAAACAAAACCCAAGGGGTGTAATAATATTTCAGGGATAGTATTCCAGTTGGGGGGGGGGAATTTGGCCCCTTTATTTTTTTACTGCTGTAAAAATTCAGATCCCAGATACAAAAGTTTTAATTTGTCCCAAAAAGTGGAAGTAGGATGTTTGAACATATATGCACAGGTTTTTTGCGCCCAAAATTCAGGCTTTTTATGCAAATTTAAAAATCTAAAAACCTACATTGGGAATGGATGGGTTACCAAAATATATTTTAATTGTAAAGGGGCTCAAAATGACAACAAAATTTCAAAATGTCATAAAAAATGCTTTCCATTTTCATACTCCCCCAAGAATCTCGAACATGTTCTTTTTTTTTTTTTTTTTTGGGTTCCCTGTAATTTTTCATTTTTAAAAAAAGTTTTTTTTATACCTTGATCTTAACTTTTTTTTTTTTCTGAGATAATAAAAAATACTATTATATGGCAACTAATAATATAAAAACTGTTATATGTATACATATTTGAATATTGTTAATTTTAAAACATTCAGTTCATACTAATCTCCTTTTCTATTAATATTTATTTTTGTCCCGGAACTAGGGTAAATTATATATTTATTGTGGGTGTGTGTGTGTGGGGGTGGGGTGTGGTGTGTGTGTGTGTGTGTTTTGGGGGTGTTTGTGTTTGGTGTGTGTGTTTTGTGAGATAAGATAAAAGAAAGGACCATCTATATATATAAATATATTATATATTTATATTTTATATATATTATCTATTTTAAACTTATATTATATATATATATATTTTATTATATATATATTATATATTATATTATAATACTATCTATAATATGTATTATTTTCATTGTTTTATTTTATTTTCTTTTTTTTTTTAAATTTTAAATAAAAATTTTTATTTTTTTAAAATTATTTTTATTATTCTTTATATTTTTTTTAAAAAAACCCCCTTTTTGTGTTTTTGGGGGAAAAAACCCTGTTGGAATTTTTAAAAAAAAAAATAATTGCATAAAACAAGTTTTTTGGGAAAAAACTTTCGGGTTAAAGGGTCCCCCCCCAAGATCCTCCTCCATCCAAACCTTACTTCCCGGCATTACCAAGGGTTTTTTGGGCCCGTGGGGAAAGTCACCATTTTGCTGTCTGACAAGTGGGGAAATCGGGAGTGGTCTAACCCTGTCTCTTCTTGCAGAAGGCCCGGGACCTGTTGGTGATGATTCCCCTCCAAAACAATTGCTCCCACCTTTCCACCATCACCTAAAAAGCTGCACCATTTTCTGGAGGCAAAAACTCTACTAAAGGTTCAAGGCATCACCCACTCATTTCTATGGGGTTCCCAAACCATTAATGCCGTCCTCTTCTCCACCCCTCCTGTGACGCACCCTTGGGAAAGTCTCTCATTTCCCTTTTTCGGCACCCTTTTCTCCTGCTCACCTTTGCCACTCTCAAAAAATTTTTTTTTTTTTCATCCCCCCTGTTTGGTTAAATTTTTTTTTTTTGGTTTGGGTTTTCCCCCCCCTTTTGGGGTTTTATTTAGGGCCCCCCCCCTTGGAAATTTTCACCCCCATTTCTGACTTCCTTAAAAGTATCACTTTCTACCAACCCTCCATGTAAAGGTGTTCCTCCACTGTGGATCGTTCATTCTCCAAATTGGGCTATCTCCACGTTCTCGACGCGTTTTATCCCGGGTGCGGCCTACCTCCCATGCCTTCCTAAAGAGAGTCCTCATTTCTTTTTCCTTGTTATCTACATTTAATCAAATCTCTCGTCCCGTTATATTTCTCACTGCAGCTTATCTTTTGCCAGGTGAACACTCTCCGTCGCAACCCGGGGTCCGTACTAGCCCTCCCTTTACCTCGAAGTGGGCACCTGTGCTGTTTCTTGTGCCTCCTGAAATAAGCAGTACTTCCTAAGGGCAGTCTTCCTAAGCGTTTGTCTCCGTATAAGTACGTAGTATCCAGGGGACACATCAGCAACGCCCTCCTCTGACATCAGTGGGATATTCTCCATCAGATGGATTGATCAGCTGCACGAATTATCTTCCCTTCCCCTGATGTCCACGCTTGCAGATTCGTGTAATCCTCCTTAATCAGCCGCTGCCCAATTTCAACTTGAACAGCGGCTTTTCTCCAGACGACAATTTCCTCCCTTTCCACAACCTCCGCCTTCTCCCTTATGTTGGCTATCCTTTGCATAGACCCCTAACCTCCCTTCGCTTCTGTTTGTCTGTCCTCATCTGCTCCGTTTTACCGCGTTGCCTTTCCTCTCTCTCTTTTTTACTCCCCCCTCTCCCATTTTCCCCTTCAGACCTGAAAATGGAAGCCAGAGGGGGCTCCGAACTATTTTCTCATTTTTAAAAAGTCTAGTTGGGGTTGGATTTATATTTAATATATATATTAATATATATATATATATAAATAAAAATATATTATATAAAATATATATATATTATTATATATATTAAAAATATTCTTCTTCTTTTAAAGGTAGGTTCTTCTGAGCAGATGTAATATACATATATTTACATCTGTGTGTGTGTGTGTGTAATAAAAAGATAACACATAAAAGTATGATTTATTATATATAATATATATATATATATATATATATATATATATATATTATTATATATATACACACACATTTTTTAGTGTGTATATTCATACAGACATGCGCGCACCGCATTTCAATTTTCAAAATTCCCCACTTATTTCTCTTAACAGGGGGTTTTCGCCTCCTCTAACCCCCTTTTAGGGGTCTGCCCCCCCCTACCCCCGCCTGGGATAGCAAATTTCACCTCGTACTCACGGCAACACGCCCCACGCGCGCCCAAACGGCCTGTAATGGGAAAATTTTTGACCACTTTTGATTTTATCATCTAAAACCTTTATCATATGTATAAGATAATTTTTTTTTTTTTTCTTGTTTTTCTTATTCGTTTTCTTTCCTTTTTTGTATTGATGTTTTGTTCCATTTCTTTTTATCACTGTTTTAAACGTAATTTGTATGCTTATTACAGTATTTGGTCAGGGTCGGGTTACATTCGTTAAGTCATTAGACCAAAGAGTTAGAAAGACAGACAGTAAATAGATTCGTGGCTATGTAAAGAGGAGAAGAAACCCCGATGCTCTGAATGTGGGTCTGGCACCCACTCATATCGAATTTTGTACATCACACATAAAAATGTCTGAACTGCGGTGGGGAACACTGAACTTTTGCCAACAGCTGCCCCATCCGGAAAGAGGCTGGAAAAAACTCTCAGAGGAGAAAGAAAAGGAGGGTAGAAACCCCTAAAAGCAGTATCTCAAAGACTGCACAAGCTACAGTTCAAAAAACAACCACCAAAGCCCGGAAACCCCTCATTAAACGGGCCGCAAAAAACTCAAAGGAAAAAAGTGAAAAAAAATCCTCAAAAACAGAACCCCGGTGCTTTAGTCCCCGCCTAACAACTGTCAAAGGAAAATTTTGGTAGTTTTTTCTGCCGCCCCTCAAAAAATCATCAGTCCGAACGAGGGTTTAGGGGGCATGCCAGGGGGGCCCTGAAAAAGGGAAAACCTCCCTGACCTATGGGGAAACTGACTCCTGGGGATCCTTAAGTGGTTCAACCCCCCCCTCCTCCCCACAGTCAGGAAACCCCCTGAAAAGGGTTCTCACTCAAACCCTTGAACACAGCTAGATCAATCTTCCTACCACCCCACAAACACTGCAACCCTGCCTTTAACCTCAGTCAGGCCCAAGAAGCAGCAAGCTGCCATCATCCTCCCAAAAAGGACGCCTTTCCACACCGCTACAGGGCCCGCCAAAGCAACGCCCCGCAGAGTGGGGAACCCCAGTCTCAGTTTACCTTTATGATCCGAAACATGATACCTCTTTTTGGGGGGTGAGGGTGGAGAGGCTAATGGACGGCCCCCCCCCCCGAAAAACCCCAAAATTTTATGGATCAGACTTTCGCCAAAAAAAGAAAAAAAAGTATGAAGACAGGAAATCGGGCCAGAAAACGAAAAAGGGAAATAGGTGTTTTTAAATAAGAGAAAAAATGGGGGAAACTGAAAAAAAAAACATATCACACACCGCCTCACAGTCACCCAACATGTTTTACACTGGACAACACGCAAAAATGAACTCTCAACTCATACAGAAACATGACCCACACATCATCCTCATAAACAGCCATGGGCCTCAGTAACACTACTCCACTAAAGATCTACCCATACACTATCTATTCTTAAAAAATCAACAAGAAAGAAGCGCGGCGTAGCAATTGCGATTTAAAAATGACATCTCTCAAAAAAATCAAAAAATAACTTCACTTCGGACCTTTTGGCAGTCGAAGTAAACACCCACAAGGGCCCATTATACTGGTTTCCACTTCACATCCACCTCGAAGACCTTACATCCCAGAACATAACATTTTGCAGCTCCTGAGACGCAACAAACCAATATACATCATGGGAGACTAACGCAAACCACACACTCTTTGGATACAACCAAACCAACGCAGTAGGCAGAGGCCTGGCCTCCTACATACAAGGAAGACACACACCTCGGTTCACCACACCAACATATATTGCATATAACACAACAACAACACCTGACATAGTACTTTCCAACCACAGAGCACACCTACACTATCATATATCAACAGACCCCCCCCCCCAATCCCTTGCCCGTTGTTGTCGTGGGGGGCTTAGGAGGCGAGACTGGACCCAATGATGGGGAACCTCAACCTTGGGACTCACCCTCACTCACAATTTTGCATGGGCTTTATTTTCCTTCCCTTTTCGTTCTGTCCTTCACAAAACCTTTGCATCCACCTCCTAAGGTGTGAGAGCCGTGCTGAAAGGATGAAAGGCTGCTTGTGGGCCCTCCTGAACGCCTGAGGAGCCATGGGCACGTATTCCCCTGATTTTATCTACCCTTACCCTCAGGGACCCTGAGGTGGACTGTTTTTTTCCCCAACATAATCCAGGCTTACCATGGCCAGTAATGAAACTTTCTCCACTTTAGGGCATGAGCTTGCCCTTTAGCGGGTTTTTTTTTTCCCCATTTTTTTCTCCCCTTAAACCCTTTGGGACCATTAAAGGGGTTAACCCCTAAAGGGGAAAGGCTGACTTTTCAGTTAAGGGCCGGGGGACCAGGCCCTCCCCCATTTTTTTTTTAAAGGGGGGGTATTTTTTACCCCAAAAATTATTTTAATTTTTTAAAAAATTTTTTTTTTAAAAGGGAAATTTTTTAAAAAAAAAATAAAATTCCCGACCCCAGCTCTTTCCCAGGGGCCCAAAAACCCCCCCCCCTTTAAACCTATAGTAAATACCAACAACCAAACCTTAAGGGAAAATTTCCCCCTCCCAGCAGCTCAACTTCATCACCCCTACCCCCACAACCCCAAATCAAAACCCCCCCATCCTCCCTTATTAATACCTTCAGCCCTTTTGCCCCCTCCCCATAACACTCCTCCCTCAACACACTCCATCGTCCGCACCCGCCCCTTTGATTTTCCCTATCACTACAACAATATTTATACCCTTTCAGCGCAGCCAAAAGGGACCGATTTTTTGTGATCCCTCCCCCAGCTCCCTCTCTGACAACCCCTTCTCTTCCAACAAAAGTCTCCAAAAACAAGTAGGTAAAGCCAACTGTGGCGGCCCCCTAAATTTTTTATAGGGGGTGTCCCACCTACAATTTGGTCTGAGGTAGCAACTCCAGATTCAAACTTGGGCTACCTACGTGAAACCAGCAAAAGCCGTCGACGTGGGTTTTTTCTTTCCCTTATTTCCATATACTGCTCATTCTACCAAATTTTCCTAACCCACCCCCCCACATCTAAACCCCCCTCTTCTACTCCCCACCTTCCCCAGTCAAAATCTTTTTCCCTCCTAAAAAACCCCAAAACTCCCAAACTCTACTACAGATATTTTAATCAACCACCACAACCCCAACACCTTCCCTCCTTAAAACGGCCTACCGCCGCCCTAACCATCTAAAAACCCCCCGGGGCCGGGGGGGCCCCCCTTCCCTTCCCTGGGGGTTTTTTTTGGGCCTTTTTTACCCCTTTTCCCCCCCAGCCCCAAACACCCCCCCCTTTGTTTTTAAAAAAAAAAACCCCCCTTTAAAAATTTCCCCCCAAAAAAAAAAAAAAAAAAAAAAAAAAAAAAAAAAAAAAAAAAAAAAAAAAAAAAAAAAAAAAAAAAAAAAAAAAAAAAAAAAACCCCCCCCCCCCCCCCCCCCCCCCCCCCCCCCCCCCCCCCCCCCCCCCCCCCCCCCCCCCCCCCCCCCCCCCCCCCCCCCCCCCCCCCCCCCCCCCCCCACCCCCCCCCCCCCAAAATCTTCTACTTCCCCCTTAGAAATTTTTCAAAAAACCCCAACCCAACCCCAAAAAACAACCCCAACCCCCCACCCTTCCCCTCTCCCTCCTCGCACTCCGAAAACAGCAGAACAAACGTTCCACCCCCTCTTCCCCTACCACACAATCACCCCCACCTTCCTTTACTCCTTTGTTTGAGACACCATCCTCCTTCCCCCCCTCAAAAGAAATCCTATATCCCCCAAAACTCCAAACCCAATCCTTAGAAGAAACCCCATTGAAATTTTAAAGTTTACCAAATGAAAACTCACTAAAACCTCCAATCTTACAATCCTGCCCCTTTCCCACACTCCAAGTAACTGCTGTATCCATCCTCCCTAACGATATCCCCCCTACACCCAATCCTCCTACCCCCACCCAAAACAGCCCATCCCCCCGACCCCAAACCCCGCCCATTATCCCTCCACCATCCCTCTACCCTTCCACTCCCTCCGGGTACACCGTGAATCCCTTATGCCCCAAAGGATCCCCCTTCCTAAAACCCTCCATCTCTAAAACCCCTCCTGTAGAACACCAACTCCCACCTCCCCATCTCAGCCTTTCTCAGCCCTTTTCCCACCCTCTATGCTTCCCCCTCAAAACAGAAAAGTATAACTATCCTTCTTTGGGGAATATTCCTTTTCCGTAACAGCTGCCTTCGTCTACCCTTTCCCTTTTATAGTCCATCTATTGTATGCCTCAAGAGCCTTTTAACACATCCTCAATACCAATCCCCAATTATCATTTTGTCTCATCCCCACATTCCCTTATGTCTCATCCATCTTTAAATCGAACCCTTATGTCACACCTCCTTTTTAAAACCATGTCCCTTGCACAGTTATCCGTATCTTCCTTCATCGTTGGATCACAGTGATACAGTCTCTTCTCCCATCCCACCCCATTGACTTTGTTGCTTTTTAAAATCTAAAATTTCCCCAATTTTAACCCCTTTCCTATAGTTGGGACTTTAACTGCCGCCACACTCTAGGGGGGATTTTTATCACAAACCCCAGGCCCATCTCTAGAGCGCTTTTCCCCTCCCACTGACCCTTTCTATACTAAATTCAGATCGGGGGGGGGGGGGGCCACACACTTGATAACCACGCAATTTTTTCATGCTTTACCTCGCTCATGCTCCCCCTTTTTTTCATTTTGATTTCCCTGGTCAGTCCTTTGACCCCTTTCCCTTTTAGTGACACTTCCGTTCTCCTTTTTTCCTACTTCATACGTACCACTCCCCAACTTCCCCGGTGTTTTGACAGAGCTGACTGGCTACGGCACCCGGAAAAATTACCGCTACAAAGGGTACCCAAATCAACATCAGCCCTTTTCTCCTTAAAAGAGCACTGCTATCCCGTGTACAAACCGGAATAGTAAAACAAATAGTGGGGGAAATTATGTTTTTATCAATTTCACCCTAATCTATCTCAAAAAGTTTGGCGCCGAAACCAAAACTATCGGCCCAAATCCCCCCCTCCTGCCCTGTCCTCCATATTTAAATACCCTCATTTCTGATCCCCTCCAAAATCGCTAATAAAAGGGGGGGATTTTTCAGCCAGGTCTTGGTTCTCACCTATTTCTATTAAGACCACCAGAGAACTACCCCCCATTACCCCTTTACCCCATCCTTGATAGTCCTATAATGCCCCATTTTTTTTCCTCTGAACTCATTGCTGGGGCCCCACAATCTTGCCGAACATCATGAAGGCCCTGAAGGTATTCATACCCTATGCCCCGGCAACTCCCATCTTCTCCTTTTTTTTCCCTTCCTATTAAAAATTTTCAAACCCATTTGGACACAGGAAATTTCCCTTTAATTTGGGGAGAAGTCTTTCCTTCCCTCCTGAAACCAATAAATCGGGTCCCTCCTCAAAACTATCCCCATCGCACGCTAGCTGCTTGTGCAAACTATTTGAGCAAGGGGAACTTCCGTTAAAGGGGATCTTGTCTCACAATTTCTCTCTTTCCCCTTTGGGTTTTTGCCGTGCCGAAGCACAGTGACCCCCTTTTCTTTTGAGACATATATTACATCTGTTAGCAGCCCTAATCCCTACTAGTTTTTTTTTTTATTAGAAAAAAAATGATAACCTGGCGTACCATATCCCCCAAAATTGTCCCCTCTAGATACGTGGAAACATGGGGGTCTTTATAAAATCCTTCCTCTCCCAAAGCACTTTCCAGGTCAAAATCGCCCCTTTCCAATCATCTTTTTTTCCCAAATCGAAGGTGTCCCCCAAGGCGTGTGCTCAGTACCCCTTTATTCCCTTCTTCTGTTAATGATATTTTCTCAGTTTTAAACCAGGGGGGGGGGGGCCCCCTCATCATAATTGTTAGATTTACCATCTATGCCTTGCCATCCATACCAAATCTCTACCAATTTTTTCAAAATTTCAATCCCTCAGTATCTTCCTGGCCACAACATGGCTTCGCTTTCTACCTCTAAATCTTTCCATTCTTTTCCTCGCTCACGTGTAGGTCCTCTACCCCCACTCTTCTTATATGGCACTCCACTCCATGCCGTTCCTCTGCAAATTCTAGGTGTCATTTTAACTCCAACTGTCCTGGCGAGACCATATTCTACACATTAAGAAAAAAGCCTCCGCCGTCTTCGAATCTTAAAACTCTCTCCCAATATCATGGGGCTCAGATCGCAAAACTCTCCTTCATCTTCATGTTACTTTGATCCTCTCCACTCTTGATTATGGATGCCATATCTACTCCTCTGCCTCAACTTCTCTCCTTGCCCATCTTGATACAATCCATCACTGTGGTCTTCGCTTAGCACTAGGCGCCTTTCGCTCCTCTTTAAGACCTTCTTGTATAATCGATGGCAATCTTTTTGGTCAAGCCTCCGCACTAATAAATTACATTCTGTAAAACTATCAATCTCCTCCTGGTCAGCTCCATTTCATCGGAACAGACGTTGGGAGACTGCTCTCGCCCGCTTACGCATTGGCCACACCCGTCTAACACACTCCTATCTGATGTCACAATCTGATCCACCCTTATGTTCCTTATGTAATGTTCCCCTTTCAATCCCACACATCCTATTATCGTACCCACGTTTTGAAACAACCCGTACCTCTGCTTTTCCCCATCTATCCTCCCTTCACCGACCTCCCAACCTATCAGACATCCTTTCAGAATCCCACACTTTCTGCTTCAACAACCTATTCTCTTTCCTCAAACGTATACATATCCTTCATCTAATCTAACTCCTTACCACACCCGACCCTAACCCTTTCACTCACCAATTCCTTTGCCCAGCTTAGACAACTAATCACTAACTCAACCACCCTTCCCAAACATTAACTATAGTGCTACATGACCTTAGATGTCTAGCACATTTCTCTTGCTTTTAACCATTAACCATTAACCATATATCAACAGACGATGTCACCTCCAGTGATCAGCTCCCTGTAATATTAACACTATCAACGAACCACATCATGATCCCAACACAACCCCGAGAATCTTACAAACATGCAAACTGGGAGGAATTTAAACAAATTTGAAAACACACAAATAATCGATCTCGAGGGCCACCCCACACACATGATAAACAACCACCTTGAACAGTGGTACACAGACATACAGACGGCCAGACTGGCTAACATACCCAGAATAACACACAAAACCATCCCCCACTACAGAGAAAAACCCCGTCTAAATTGCCAAAAACAATAAAAAAATAAAACAAAAACAAACGGGGGGGGGGGGGGGGGGGGCCCCCGTGGGAGAAAAAAGAAAAAAGGAAAGTAAATGGGGGGAAACCCTTGCCAAAAAACTATGTCAGAACAAAAGAGACCCCAAGGGTTCTGGATTCCTTCGGGAAAAACCATGGGGTAAAACAGACAGACAGCACATACGTTTGCAATACACACAGACAAAAGGTTGCCGGTGGAGGGAGGGAGTTTCTCCCAGGGAAATTTGGAAACAAATTTTCCATTCTCCCCACTGAGAACCCCCGATTCGACCACCCACAAAACCAAGTCACACACTTTCTACAGCAACCAAAAACTAACTCTCCAAAAACATCATTAGTCTAAAAATATCCAGAGGACAGCCCCCCCTCCCCACCCCTATCACCCCCAGAAAAATTGTTAACCCCAAAAAAACACCAAAAACCAACCCCGGGAGCAAGAAAAAAAAAAAAAAAACAATCTTTGAAATCTGCCCCCCAAAATGATCCGCAGGCTACCCCACTTTTTCAATGCGCACTGGTATTGAGATTTCCCCGAAAAGTTTAAAACCCCACCATCCCCTCATACCAAAATCGGGAAAGTCAGCCATGAGGTGGAGAACTATCCCCCCATCTCTTTGCGGGAAGTTCCGGGAAAACGTTAGGAGGCTAAACACGCAGACTCACTACCACTGAAACAACAACAAACTTTAAGTAGGCAATACGGTTTTGCCCACAGGGGGACCGAGGCGTTTCGCCCTCGCTTACGAGGAGGATTGCTCTGGGTCTCGCTAAAAAAGCCCGACTAACATCATTCTACGAGACGTCAGAAAGGGCATTTGACAAGGTCGGGGCACGACGGCCTCAAATAAAAATTAATACTTACAACTCCCCACATCTCACACGCCTCTCTGCAGCTTCCGGGGACCAAGGACTGCACTATACCCGGAAAACCCCCCTGGGACCCCTCTCCACATGAGAAGGGGTGTCCCACGGAAGTTTTTATCGCCCCCCCCATATATCCTTTTCACAGAAATCGCCACCCCCACACTTTCGAACATTTTTCCTATCAGACGACATACAAAAATATTTAAAACCCCCTCTAAATCACAACACTTCTGAAACTAAAAAAAACAGAAAACTATTCGAACATCACCATTCAAACTCATCCACATCGCAAGCAGAAACTCCCAACCAAACACAGTCAATAACACTAACATCCCCTACTAAAACAAGGCAACACTTTGGTTCAAATTTACAAACAAGGATTTAACACACATCAAAAAAAGAATCCCAAAATACAAACACACTCACCAAACTCAGACGCTTCCAAAGCTGCACACCACGAAAAAACTCAGACTTACAAAACAAATGTCAGACCTGTCCTTGAATCACGCTACCCACTGGTTGCAAAATCAAACTCACAAAAATACAAAATCAATCAGACAGAACAAAGCACTACTCTGGGTACCGGGCAACATTTATAACCGAATTCCTGCGGAACACTACAAAAAAAAAAAAAAAACATACAGCATTGAAACCCTCACAGAACATAAACATTGAAAACCCCTAAAACGCAACCAGACGAGGGGAAAAAAAAACCTGGGCCAGAATCTTAAATTTTTTTTTGAGATGTCCAAAAATCGCGGAAACGTCCTTTTTATTTTCATAAAAAAAATAAGAAAAACATAATGTATCTAGGTTATCATATGATTTAAAGAAGAAAAAGCGCGTTTAAAAACCCATATAAACTTAAAGGTCATAAACATCATAAATGCTATTATTTTCCATTTCAATCAGTCAAAAGTCGTATTTGCATTTATATAATTTTTGTCACATTTTATAGAGAGATGAGGAGAGAGAGAGAATTTCAGTTTTCCCAAAAAAATGTTGTTTTTCCTTTGATCATCGCCTTATCTCAAAAAATGAAAATAATATATTTAAGGTAACCTAACAGTTAGGTATTTGCCAATTAAAAGTAAAACCCGTTGTAAAGAGTTTAGGTAATTTAAAAAAATATATCAAAAAACTTTTTCTCATCCACCTATACACATGTGAAGAAATGAGAGGTTTTTTAGTAGCACAAAACAAAATTTATTTTCAATAAGGGAAAAATGAATAAATACTGGTAGATTACAAAAAACATTACATAAAAATCATCCAAGTAAAAAATCAAAGCAAGATAAAGGGAATTTTAAAAGTTTTTTTCAAATTTATCGGGAAAAAATTTTAAAAAGATAGTGTGATGTGGGCGCTATCTATGGAATGTATTTTCGATGATGGGAATGATTATAGAAAGGGTAAAAATTTTCATATTTTTCATCATTATTATGAAAAAGACTATTTTTAAGTGCATCATCATCATCCACATCATAATTATTGTTGTTATTTTTGTTATTGTTATATCATCATCATCACCATCACATCATCATCACTTTTCATCATTATTTTTACTCGGGTTTTTTTTATTATCATTATCTTGGATATCATCGCTTTCAGCCCTTAAATTAAGCTTTAACAGAAAAAAAAACTTAAGCAAGGATTGCAATATTCAAAATTCCTGTCATACTCCCCGAAAGATCAATTTTTTGTTCTTAAATTCCATTCCTATTGGGTTGCAGAAGAAGGAACCTATGATTAAAAAAAACGAAAAACCCATACTTCAGTAGTTATTCATTCTGGATACCAATTCAATGAGGTTCGATTCCCCGGGCCTTTTGCTTTTTCTTCCGATATTATGGTATTAACCTATGAAATGCAACGATTCTGTCAAATGATCTTGTATTAAAAAAATACATTTTTAAAATTTATATACCCACATCCCAACAAAAGAAAGCCTTCGGGAAAAATGCATATATGTGGTGAGGAAAAAAAAAAAAATCGCTTTTTTTGTGATCCCCTCTACAGCCCTTATTCGACAACAATCTTTTTTCAACATTATTCCAAAACAGGGAAAATTTCCTTGCACACTGCCTCATTCATGGGGAACCATTTCCCGCTCATTCTCCATCCCTCTATACTTTTACCGAAACTGTCTCATTCTTGCAATTGATAAAAACGGGAAAAACTTACGGAGGCGATGTAAATTACGGGGACAAACTTTCATAAGACTGAAGAGTCCCCATATCCCCGATACCAATATCCAAATCACGGCAGACGGAGAAATTTTTTGGGAAATAAATTAAAGGCAAACAGTCGAAGCGTGATTCTGCAGGATAACCACACAGGAGAACAAAACTCAAAAGTAGGCAGAATGAAGGGAAAAAGGAATCTACGATAATGTTGTCCCATAAATCTATGTTGTCATCATAAATGCCTAACACACCAATGCCGCAACGATGCGTGGGGCATCCTGCACACTCATCGTAGTGAGTACGCGGCTGATTTTACATAATTTTGGGTAAATCGAACCAGATAAAAGAAGTTCCTTGGCAAAGAACTTCACCTCGATTCCCTATTTAGCCACGGGAGGGGGCAAGCCGCCCAAGTCAGTGCTGGTCCCAAGCCCGGGTAAAAAAGGGGAATGATTTCCCAAAAGGTAAAACATCACTCTAAGTGGAAAGGGAATGGGGACCCTAACACGTATCACTCCAAAATCATCACAAAATGAAAACTACAAACAGTATCTGCTGTGCCCCCGGGGGCTCAAACAGAAGTGATTAAACTCCATTAATCAGCAACTTGGATGCTGAGGCAACTGCGTCCCGACCGACTCACAAACAATTCCTTTAAATTTGTCTCCCCTTTTTTTTTTTTTTCTCCTGCCATTTCCTTGGGCTTTCAAATGGACTAATAGATCGGGAAACTCCTCTACATCATGTTGCAAAAAAGCAATATAAAAGTGCAGACTCAAAAAAACATATACAGTATAGAAAATGCAGTAGTGAAAAGGGAAAGAGGGTGGGGGGGGGGGGAAGTTGATGATTTAAAAATGCTACAAGTCGTTAACAGTTAAGGTTTTTGGGAAAAAGGGGCAAAGGGGGGGGGGGTAATGGGGGGTGGGTGAGTAAAAGGGGGGAAAGGGTGAATTAACAAAGGTGATTAGGTCAAAATTGTCAAAGGGGGGGTGGAATTTTGCAAGGATGTCCTAGCGGGGTAGGGATTATCAAAAGGAGAAAAGGGGAAATTTTAAAGGGGGTTTGACCATAATTTTCAAGAGAAATTCCAGGGAAGGGGAGACTGTATATCCAGAGGGAAACGGAAAAGGGGTAATGGGGAAATGAAGAGGGGGAAATGGGGGGTGTTGGGAGGGAGTAAAGGGAGGGGTTAGGGGGACCCTGAATAGAGGACGGATGTCGGGGGTTACTTGAGTGTAGAGGGAATCGGAGAAAAGAATTGAAGATGGATGAGGTGCAGACAGATTTTTTTGGGTTTTATTTGGGTAGTTTTTAATGTTTTCGAGGGTTTCTAGTAATTTGGCAGGGGGGGTTTGAAAAAAAAAAAAATTTTTTTTGTAAGGGGATAAGTGAAGAAAGTCTAAGGGCAGAGGAAGAAAGGGAAGAAATGTTCAGATTGTCTGCTTTGGGTTTTGTTGAGGAGAGGGATTGTGTGGGGGGGTGGTGGGGATTGGGGGGTCGGATTTTGAATTGGGGAAAAAAATTTTATAGGGAGAGGAAGCGTAGAAGTAGAAACTAAAATGGGGGAGGAAAAGAACAGGGGGTATTTAAGTAGGGAGTAAGAAAAAAAAAACTCGCGCGTGCTTCCGTCTGGCATCACGTAAAAAGAGGCACAGTTTGAAAATTGAAATTGCCCCTAACTCAGATTTAGGTAGGGAAAAACAGATGGAAGGTCAGCAAATTGGGACACCTTTAGAGCATTTTATGATTATGACCAGGGTTGGGGGACTGTGGGGATTGAGCTGGGAGCGCAGTATTTGGCACATGGGTTTGACGCCAACAATTCCGATATTGACAGGGGGTTGATATGATCGGACAGGGGGGGACTCTCCCCAATAAAAAATTAAAGGGGAGGTTATGTCTGTGGAAAGTATCTTACAATATTGGTGGAGGATTTCCGGCGGGGACTCTAGGGGATTACTAAAACTGATCATATTTCACGGGGCAGGCGAGTAATCTTCTCCACAACGCCCCATCCTTGTCGAAGACAGGGCGGGTTGTCGGGGAATGAAGACTTTTGGGTACAAGTAGAGGGAGGGATGGTGCTGGCTGGTTTGATTTGCCAGTAAAGTCAGTCAAGGGATATGCTTTAGTTGGGATTCGGATCAACTTTGAAAAGGGGGAAAAAATTGGGGGGCTGCGAAAAGGGAAACTTTGCCTTTTTTTTTAAAATTGTTGGAAGAGAAATTTTTGTCAGAATAAGGATGTAGAGGGGATCAAAAAATACTCGCGTTTGGTTGGCCAAACAGTACTAAAAAGTTTTTGTAGAGGGGGGGTATAAAGGGACGGGGCCTTGCCGAAGATAGAGCGGCGTTGGGTAAAGTATTGGGAGAGATGGATAATAAGGCTGAGAGTAGTAATAACGGTGGATGAAGAAAGCTGTGGGGGTGAAGATGAATTAAAAAATGTTGGGAAAGGAGGGAAAGTTTCCTGGACATTTAAGCACTTTCCCGGGTGGTGATTTTGGGCAGACGTGGGGGAAGTAGGATGGGGGAGGGGGTTTGTGTAGTGTTCAGAGTTGCAAAGGAAAGCCCTGGGTCTAGGAATGGGGAAATTTAAATTAAAAACAATGGGGCTAGCTGATAAAGCCTCGTTGCCCTAATAAAGGGACAAAATCAGAAAAAAGGTCCCCCCCTCGGGACCCGTGGGTAAGGGCTGATAACTAAAAAGAGGAATACCCTGCCCTTGTCCCCCAACCGTGCGTGACTGGGACTTTAACACGACTCTCACACCTAAGGAAGTGGACATAGAAGGGGTTGGAAAAAGAAGGAAAGGAGAGGAGAAAAGAAATCCAGGAAAAAGTTGAGTCGGGGCTGAGGCCCCATGTCAAGGATCCCCCCGATCCCTTTACATCAGGGCCTCAGTCTCCTCTCCTAAGACCCCAGGAAAAAACGGACATGAGATTGGGGGGATGTTTACTTATGCCAAAAACACAAATAAAAAAATTTAATATTGTGTGTCAAACCAAAATTTTACAGGTTTTATGTGATGGCCCTTTGCAGATTTGCATAAACTTACAAACTAATTTTTCTTATATTTTCCAGTAAATGGTTAATGGTACTCTCTTTCTCCCTCCTCTCTCTTTCCCCCTCCTTCCTCTCTCTTCTTCTCTCCTCTCTTCCCTCTCCCTTCTCTTTCCTCTCTCTTTTTTTCCCTCTTCTTTTCTCCTCCTCTTTCTCAACACACACACACACACCACACACACACACACACACACCACACACACACACACACCACCCACACACACACACACCACACACACACACACACTGTACGATGTAGCAGACGGGTGGGGTTCTCCCTCGCTCCCCCCCTCCTTCCTCCAGCTTTTCGTACTTCCGGCAGCTGGACGGTCCTATTATACCCAGGAGGACCTAGGGCCCAGGGAGTTTGTGTACAATGCGCGGGCGGGGAAGGTCGGGGTAGCCTTCACCC
>NW_023660811.1:0-10000 GCF_015228065.2 Penaeus monodon
CATTTACCATTTTTTATGTTTTTCCAACATACTTCACAACAAAAGCTTTCCCATTTTATATTTTTCAAAAACCAAATACGAATACATTTTCTGATTGGAGTTGAGACTGAATGAACTTATCCATCTTCACTCTATGAACAATTCCCCTGTTTCAGGACACTTCATTGTGTTATCTGTTGCAGTCAAGTTGCTACAAATGTCAATTAGATTTCAGATTCCATCTTTTCAACCCAGGTCATTCATGACTGCTTAATAACAAAGAGTTTTATCCATACAATGCATCCATACCTGATATGTAGGAGTTAGACCTGCTGAGGATAGCATATCAGGAATTTCCACTTTACTACCAATCCCTGCATATTAAGTGACCATAGTTTCGGTAGGCAAATCCAAAAATCATTTTTAGATCCTACTGGGTGGTGAATATGTATGGGATGTGTATCTTGAGCAGCTTGGAGGAGGGGGAGTCGTCCTAGTATCTGATCCCCTCATGCATGAGAAATATACTGACTGAAGTCAGCCAAGTGATCTCCAAGCTGAAGAGTGGTAAGGAAGTGGGTATCTGCAACATCCCTACTGAACTGCTGGTCTGATGGTGAACCTAAGTTTGTACATGACATGCTGTCTGGGCTGGTACCATTCCCATGGAGCTGTAGAAAGGTGTGGTCATTTCTGTGCAGGTGGTGGATTACGTTAACTATAACCATCAAAGCATCACAATGCTCAGCATTCTAAGTAGGATACCCAGTCTTATTCTTCTTAGTTTTATCAAAGACCACTTGCTGGGCACCAGAGACTGGAGCAATCCAGATTCACTCATAGCAAACCCAGAAGTTGGGTAATTTCAGACCACTGTCATGATTTCAGCCAGGGTCTGGTTATGGCTTATAATAATCTTAAGGCACAAATCACTTTGGGACTGCGCCTAACATATCCTGACATTCTGGCAATTATTGGAATAACGTCAAATAAGTAGATGCTGGGTGCATTTCTAGTTTCTTATAATATAAATAAACATATACATTAATATATATTCTTTAGTTTCTCAAAGCCTGCAAACCAAGACAAAGCCCCCATTGCTTCAGCCTCTCCTGGGAATCCACAAACATTGCCATAAACATCCATCATAAGCAGGGGCTTTGTCCCCAGACTCTACCTAATTGCAGTAGACTTATTCACCGGGCAATATTTGTCGCAATCTATTTTCGGTAATTGTTCAGAATACCTTCACATGACCGATCACGACAGTAGTGGTTTCAATAGATTCCTCTCAGTCTCTACTGCACCTATATGTAGGACCATACATTCTTGGCCCTGATAGCAGGGAAGGGCATGAAACATATCAGGGAAATTGTGGGGTAAAACATGAATTTAAACCCTCACTAAAATAATAATATATAAAAATTCCTCATTATAACGAAATGTCATTACACTGACCAATGCAGTAAGTTGTGCCACCAGTAACGCCCCTCCCCAAAGCCCCACAATGGAAGACTGAATCCCGCATATTCACGGCAGGATAGAGCATACGACCGACATGCGGGAGCTGCTAATGCCGAGTCTGTCCTACGCTTTATACTGTACATCCAGGATGGATTCTTTATTGCCCAGGGTAGTTGGGCGCAGCAGCAGCCCCATGGGAGGTTGCAGGGGGCTGTGTCCTCTACAATTGACTATTTTTTTTTTTTTTTTTACGGTAGGTTTTCATGTTTAAAGCCGCCGTGGTCACATCATGATACTTAATTGTAGTTTTCATGTGATGATCTTGGAGTGAGTACGTGGTAGGGTTCCCAGTTCCTTTCCACGGAGAGTGGTAATCATTCTCTCTATTTATCCGGGCTTGAGACCAGCACTGACTTGGGCTGGCTTGCCCGCCCAGTAGCTAGGTAGGCAATCAAGGTGAAATTCCTTGCCCAAGGGAACAACGCGCCGGCTGGTGATTCGAACCATCGACCTCATACATACATATATATATAAAACATACATGCAATCGGTAAAGATACGTTGGAAAACATATTTAAAAAGGTTAAGTGGTAAAATAGAAGGGGAAGCTCCTCAGCCCGACTTCGACCCAGAGTGGAGCACCTGTCAGGGTCCCATCTATGGGAAAAGGGTAGAGGGGACGCGAACGCCCTCGTCAAGGGAAGCATCAGTGAGAAAGGGACGCCTCGACGTCACTGGGGTCAGTAACGAATTCTGGTTCGCAAGCACCCCTCAGAGCCTTCACGAGAGGGCAGCCCTGCATCCAGCGTTTGCCTTTTCTCCGGTTTCTCCTCCAGAAATCCCATCGCGTTCTTCTCCAGATTTTATGGAGATTCCATGACCTCGGCTATTGTCATGAGCAAGTACCCGAAGGAGTATACGACAATTGACTATATATTGACCAATTCTCATATTTTGACCTGCAATATCGCTGGTACCATTCGTGCTCTTCTCTGCTATTAGGGCCAAGATTGTGGGTATCAGAGGGCGTTCCACGGCATAATTTATATATATAAATATATATATAAATATATATATAAAATATATATATAAATATATATAAATATATATATATATATATATATATATATATATATGTTAAAGTTACAGAGAGCGATGCACTGAGATAGAGAAAAATGGACATTGCCATCTTGTAGAGCATAAAAATAGAGTAGGAAGCAATATAGGTACAACTGCTGCAGCCCTTATTTTAAAACCGGGAAATTAGAAAAATAGGCCCTGCAGGACACCACTTACCCCATTCACCTTGCAAGGACCAAAACAAATGTGACGTGTAACTCATTACTGCGATCTACCAAGTAGTCTATGTATTACTACATGCTTCTGAAAACTATTATTTTGTAATTACCAGTACCCATTATTCCAAATTCATATGTTTAACGCATTCTTTTACTTTTATTATACACCTTTTACGTGTTTTGGTAATTATTTAGACTATTTTGTATAATAAACCTTGTGCGCATGCGCGTTTTGCCACCAGGAGATTGACAGCCGTGCAACGGCAATACGTCGAGAAACGCCAGTGAGCAATGTTTATTTCAAGTGCTGCGTCGATTCCGGGTCATCTCTAAAGCCATATTGTGAATATACAGGACGAACAGGACATTAGTCTCTATCACAGCCTGATATTTGAACCCATCAAGTGCCCCAAATGGCGAAAAAAGTGATGAAAAACCAAGCAATTGTGACCACAGATGGAAGCGAAGAAACTTCTATGGCTAGGGAATATATAGATTGTAGTGTATAAATTCCATAGGGTTAAGGTTAGGTTGGTATATTGGTTACGACAACATTGTACGACTACCAAACGACGGGTTTTTTATTCCAGTAGTTTTTTAAGTTAAGTAAGTTAAGTAAGTTTATTTACCACCCTGGCTATCTGCTCAGGCGTGGGCAATCATGATTACAGTTTTACATATATCTGACATTGTACAGTAGTCTGTAACTACTGTAGTTGTACCAGGTAAAATAGAAATATAAATCATAATCATACAAAAATTATTACTTACATATGCTTTTGCCACTGTGTTATTTGCTTACGGTAGTTATAACATAGTAAATTTAGGGTATAGTACGAGTATATCTTCAATGCATCAGATGAAAGAAATATTCACATATTTCTGAAAGGCTGTATCACATGACATTCCGAGATATAGTGCCAAGCGTTCGTTTTTTTTCTTCGTTACACAGTCTCACATCTAGATTCATCTACACTTCTTGCACCGGGGCAGTTGCCAGTACATTCTGTAACCAAAACGTATTCTGGCAATAACCAGGGTCACACTGTCTGGTTTGACTTCAGTGCCCCCCATAGGAAGGCTTGCCATCTCTATACTGATCATAGTGCCTTATGGTAAAGCTTTCGGGCCCTTTTGAGTGTTAATCAGATTCTACTAGTTCTTCCTTATGAGAACTTTTCAATATATGTGCAACCCTAGCAAGAGGTATCCCAAGATCTATTTTCCCACAATATCCTTGCTGCAGGCTTTTTTCGCCAATTTGTCTACGTGGTCGTGCTTGGTATGCCAAAATGAGATGGTATCCATAAACTAAAATGTTGAAATTACGCTCTGTTTGCTTTAGGTTACGTTATGCTTAATGCAACTCAATTTTTTTCATCGCCACCTGCTTTGAAAGAATTAGCGTCCGAAGAGCACTTTGAGAGTCACAGAAAAACTACTCCAGACCCCCTAGACATTAAGAATTCCGTTGCGAGGAGTATACCTGCCAGCTCCGTTTGTGTAGTGCTGGCCCAGTTTGTATTCTCATATTAATTTGATGTTGTAGTAAGCCATTTTTGTATACAGGCAAGCACAACCGGGCTTTGTATCCAGACTGTACGGATCCGTCGGCGTAAACACTCATATGCATCATCACCCATAGATTCTGTGTTCCGTTACCGTTGCTAGCGCAATTTGTTTCAACACACAGTTATGCCCCCTGTTTTTTTGTGTAGACATGCAAGGTGTACGATCAATGTTGAATTTTTCCATGGTGGAATGGATTGACCTTTTGGTATTTTACTAATTGGAGCATTGAGCTTTGTAATATTCATGAAGATTTTGTGTATCAGAGGGCGCGCGGTGTGTGATTCGTCACGTTTTACTTGCGTGTTTTTTTGCTGCAGTTGTTTTTGGAAATTTTGAGAGATTACGGGGGTTCCCTCAGAGTTTTGACCCAAATATGGTGGAAATAAATATTATTCTATCAGAAATGGATGGTAAGTTAATTCTGATCTCATGTTTACTATCCTTGCTGTTCTCAGGGCACTGAGGATAATCCTCATAGCTTCATTTTGCACTACCTCCAAACTACCTATTTTGTTTCCCTTACACTGAAAACAAGTGCAGTGCATGGTAGTCTACAACTGACCTTAAAAAAGCCAAGTAAAACAGTCTAGCGAGCTTAACATTGATCCCATGTTCTCTTCCGACAAGAACTTTCAAAAGGTTTCAATCTCTCCCAGAGTCTCTTCTTTAGAGAGAGGACCAGGTCTGCATCATTTACATTCCCCCCGAGAATTTATACTTGGGGGCATATGTCAAGCTCCTGGTCACCTGTGCGAAAAGTGGGGGGGGTATGATACACGGGTTAGACCCATTGTTTTCTCAGCGGAAATGACTAATCCACACTCATGAGCCTTTGCTGGTGATTCTGTCGAGAATTATTTGCACCCTCACTTGTGATGATGCTCTGACGCAATGTCATCAGCATAGCATATGATGGATTCCCCATCCCCAAATGGGATATCTGCCCAAGCTTGTGCATGAGGACATAAAACAGCATAGGGCTGAGAAACTCCTCCCTGTGGCGTCCCAAGTTCAAAAGACTGTGAAGTGGAACTTCTCACCCCCCTGAACAGGCATTTGCAGATCTGTTCGAGAGATACATCTAATCCAGTTCAATATCTTACCCCGGATCCCAAAGCTTACTAATTGTTCTAGGATAACTTCTCTGTTTGCAATGTCAAAAGCTGACTTAAGGTCAAGAAAAACAGTGTGCTTCCCTGGTTTAAAGTGTGAAAATACTCTCCCAAAGCAATGTTGTGTGCTACGCCCCAATAGAAATCCGTACGGTCTGTGAGATAATTTACCTTGTAACCTGTACCTGCATACACATGAGGTTAGTGAAATTGTTCGGTATTTATCAGTTTGATTTCGGTATAGGGATGATTATACTGCGCGTTCAGGGACCAAACAGAATACCTTGTGACAAACTTAACCTGTATAGGTGCAAAAGGGATTACCAGGTACCTGAGCTATAAGGCGGAGGACACTATATGTAATTTCTTTATCACCTGAGTCGGACACTTTGATCAGTGCATTGTTCAGTTCCCACTCAGTGATCTCAGCAAGTTGAGGGGTCAGTATCAGAAAAATCCAATCTCAATGGCAAATTGCGTGCTATTTTAGATTGACTAAGGGGATCTGAAAATTTGTGGGAAGTGAGCTCAATTGGACGCTCCAGCCCATTGACTAAGGAGCATATCTGCTTGTGCAAGAGGACTATGGAACTGCGGGGTGTTTGTTGGTTTGCCTGAAAATTTGATTAATTTTTTTCCAGACCTCCGACATTGAGGTGTTTTTGTTAATGCTTTGGGAGGAACTGTTCAAAGTGTTCATTTCTGAAATGAGTTTTTAATTCCCCTAGGTTTTTTTTTAGCCTTAAGAAATTCAATAAGGTTGTCACGGGTATTTTCCTGCTTGTAGATATCATAAAGCTCCTGAACTCGCTTTTGTTCCCTTAATAATGTAGGGTCACCGACCCACTTAGGTTGTTTGGAGCATTGTGAAGTTTCTGTTCTTGAAGGTTTTCTTTGGGACAGACCCAAGTGTTGTAGTAATCAGTGACCACTGTTGTCATGTCCATGGAAAATTTATCAACACTTGTTACTGTGTAATCATTGTACCATGTCATAGATACGTGACTTAAAGTGATGCTCAAGGTAAGGGGGGATAGAAATTTTGACCCTATTTGTTTTGGTGATGAGTATTATCAACAGCGTATCTCGTTACTTTTGCAAAGTGGTCAATGATAGCTCTGTTGCAAGCATGCTCTGACGTTTCCATGCACAGATCCCTTCCTATTACATAATCTAGCTGCCCCCGCACGTGAGTTTGCCTGTCTGTACCATATACTGTCATAGATCTGTTGTTCACAAAATGTCGGAACTCTTCGCCATTTTCATTGCATTTACTATCTCGAAATGTATAATGTCTAGCATTAAAATCTCCCATGCATAATTTTGCCGGATTCTGAAAATTGGGCAGTGAATCAGTCTGAAACTTTCTACACCTTGCGTATACATTGTACAGAGAGAAAAACCAAGAGGCTGTTAGAATATGTAAATGCTGATACTGCACATTATTGTCCCTTAGATTCTGCCACCAACTTATGCGGTATGGTGTCACTGACATAAGTCAATAGGCCCGTCATTCCTGTGTTCGTATAGGAGTGGTAGCCTCTAATTCTAGGGGCGGTTTTTATTTTAGTGGCTGATGTGAAGGGATCTTGTATACAGATAACGTCAACATTATTGTTATGAATATAGTAAGCAAGTCATTAATTCTACGGTTGACACCACGTATATTCCATGAAAGAAAAGTAATTGTTTTCTTGTCCCCCCTCACACCCCTAAGTTAACTGATTGGTCAAATTCCTGTTTGATGAAACTCTTTAGTCTGCATATTTCTTGTACTGCATTACGTATTTGTGTTGTATCTTCTTCATTTTCTGTTTGGGGCCCCTTTCCCCGTTTTGATACTATACGCATAATCCGTACCTGATAGAATTTTCTGAGTGGGTGTCCACGATCGGCCGTTTCCTTCGCATCTTCGTCAGCGTCATTTTTTACGGTCACTGTCGCACTGTTTTCAGATGGTCCGCCCTGCGTAATAATAATATCAGAGACCTCATTTGTATTGTCAGCATCACTAACATCACTAACATCATCAGAAAACGCACGTGCGTAATAATAATATCAGAGACCTCATTCGTATTTTCAACATCACTAACATCATCAGAACGCACATTTTCCCTGTCTACACGCTCACTTTTGTCGTGCGTTTAAAAATAATATCAGAGACCCCATTCGTATTTCAACATCACTAACAAACACTAACATCATCAGAACGCACATTTTCCCTTTTCAACACGATCACTTTTGTTTTCCATTATCATTTTTCAATTCAGGGAATCTCTTGCCTGAGTTTTTTTCATTCAGCAATCTCTTGCCTGACGCTTCTTATTTCCTCGGCCGTGTCCATGTTTTTTTCACCAATGGTTTCTCCCGTGGCACTGTTGCGGGAATTCCTGTGGGTTGGTGACGTTTTTTTCTCTCTCTCTCGTAGAGTTTCAATATCCGATTTGAATCGTCTTTTGTGCTTGTTTACTTCGTTCGTCGGACAATGTTTGGTTCGGGTTTCGAAAAATCTACTTTCAACGTTTCTAAATCACTTTCTTCGATTTCTGCAGCTTCCTATTAACATCCAGTGCTATCCATTACCCCCCCCTTCACCCCGGCTCCCCACGCATCCCTCAAGATCGTTGGGTAGAGGAAAGATATAAAAAAATCTGTTTTGGAACTTAGTCTCTGGGAGGGTGCGTCGCTCTCGGTAACAATTACCTCTCTCTCTCTCTCTCTTTCTCTCTCTCTCTCCCCTCTCTCTCTCCTCTCTCTCTCTCTCTCTCTCTATAATATATATATATATTATATATATATATGTTTTGGTGTATGTGTGTATGTGTGTGTGTGTGTGTGTGTGTGGGTGTGTTTTGGGGTGTGTGTGTGTGTGTGTGTGTGTGTGTGTGTTTTGGTGTGTGGTGTGTGTGTGTGTGTGGTGCGTGCGTTTCGTGCGTGCGTGCGTGCGTGCGTGCGTGCGTGCGTGCGTGCGTGCGTGCGTGCGTGCGTGCGTGGTGTGTGTGTGCAGGGGCGTCACTTCATGTATGAGTTGGGGGGGGGTTGACGGGTTTTGCCCTGCAAATCACGAAAAGAAAATGCTCACTAGCGTTTTATAAGTAGCCCGGAATGGACCATCAACCAGTATTACATATCGTATTATTGGTAGAAAATTAAATACCAGAAAATTTGCCCTGCAGAACTAGTTTTTCCCCTGCAAAAAGGGCTTTTTTAAGAGTTGGGGGAGTGAACAACCCCCCATCCCCCCCCTTAAGTGACGCCCCTGTGTGGGTGGTTGTGTGGTGTGTGTGTGTGTGTGTGGGTGTGTGTGAGTGTGTGTGTGTTAGTGTGTGTGTGTGTGGGGTGTGTGTGTGTGGTGTGTGTGTGTGTGTGTGTGTGTGTTGTGTATGTTGTGTGTTGTGTGTGTGTGTGTTGTGTTGTGTGTGTGTGTATGTATGTGGGGGGGGGGGGGTAGTAGAGATTGACAGGAATCCATCGAAATCACCATCGTCGTGATCGGTTATGTGATGGCATTTTGAATATTTAACCCCTTTATATGTCCTTAATTTTTTTTTTGCTAAGGAAATACACAGATGAAAAAAAAATATGTTGTTCCATCCCTCATGGGCGACGTTTATCTCGTGTCATGCGTAATTATATCAAAATATCATATTTTAATTTGTGTCGTCCTATCCATTACAAAGCAAGATTTAACTTACCTTACGGCCGTATGAGGATGTTGGGGCTTAGTCTCTGAGCGGTGACATGCAGAAGATACTTTCGTCATTTCTCGGTAAAATAGAGGTGGGGCAGATGTACCGTGTTTCTAACTGACCCTAATTTTATTATGGGCACCCGTCCATTTTCATCTATTTCTGTGCGTCGCTCTCAGTAACAATAACCTACCAACTTAAATATCCACACAAAATATGTTATATACCACAATATACACAAAAGAAAAATTGAGTTTGATAATTTCAGTGCAATGTGCATTGTAACAGTTCCACTGGATTAAAGTTCTAGATGCGAAACCTTTACAGTTCGGGATTTTTTTTATGAAAAACATTTTTGCTTTCAACGATATAGTTATAGCATGGAGAGTAAAACATACGTCTATATAAATGTAAATAACGCAGCGCTCACCTCTAAAAACGGAAATATCTAAGCTAGAAAATACGATCTTTATTAATTTTCAAACCCCTTTTTGCATGCTTTGGCAAAAACTACAACTTCAGATTCCCAAGCCTATAAAATATTGTATTTCATTTGTACACAAGAAACAGCAAATGAATTAATTTACCAAAGAACTCGTGCCAGGAAATCAACAATACTCACACTTGTATCCCTAGACAGTTGACAAATCTCGAAGATTTCACCGTGCAACTGACGCTGCAACAATGGAGACTACTTTAACCATAGCACACTTCCCTCACGGAAATTTGGAGCGTATATCTATTCAAAATTCACAAAAATACAGGCTGCCGACGTCTCACTCGAGGTTTTCCCAGCCAGGAGGGGGGAAGCAGGTTTACCCAACAACTATGATGTATTAATACAGTCATCCTCCGTAATATAAACAAACAACGCCCCCCAAAAAAA
>NW_023660811.1:17500-18612 GCF_015228065.2 Penaeus monodon
GGCCCGATGTGAGGCGGCGTCCTGCAAAGAAGTTATGACGACCGCGAATTTCTCCTACAGACTGCAAGATTCCACCCTTTTCCAAGATCATCATCGGCATGGTCGGCGCCTGGATCTGTACGGTCCCACGACTTTCCTCACCATTATGTATTTAATACGTGCAAAGTTGTGTCTTGTGCATGGACGATTTTGAATTAAAAAATTTTGTATTACACGTTTGTAATTAAATAAGATTTTGTAGATTGCGTTTTTCAAAAAAATGTTTGTCATCTACAGGCTCTCAAAGAAACCAAGAATTTATAATTATAATTATAAAAAATATAAAACACACACACACGCACGCACGCACGCACGCACGCACGCACCCACTCACACACACACACACACACAAACACCCCACACACACACACACACACACACACACACACACAACCAACACACACAACACACACACACACAAAACACACACTCACACAAAACACACACACACACCACACACCCCACACACACACACATATATAATATATATATATATATATAATATATATATTATATATATATATATATTTTACACATATATACACACCACACACACACACACCACACCCCAACCACACACACACACCCCACAAAAACCCACACACACACACACACACACACCCCACACACTCTCTCTCTCTCTCTCTCTCCCCTCTCTCTTCTCTCTCTCTCTCCCTCTCTCTCTCTCTCTCTCTCTCTCTCTCTCTCTCCGCTCTGAAGACTTGTGGGATGGAATAAGAATTTAATAAATTGAATATGGCAAGAAGCATTCAGCAGAAATTGAATCCAACTCAATAAGCCTTCAACAATGTTTTGGTTTCGTTTGCTTAAGAGTTTTTCTCACAAATATATAATTTGGAAAACCATTTCTACTATAACTTTGATTATGAAATAACTGGTCGGGGTGTAAAAAAAAAAAATGTAAAGTAGGCTATTGAGCTATTAACACATCAATGACAGAAACAGAAAGTGAAATAAAAAGGGGAATTTCGCAAACCCAAGAAGCACAAACAAAAAAGTAAGTATTAAAAATCTCGCCTCTTTTACCCTTAATCCATACAAAAAAAAATTTA
>NW_023660812.1:0-18612 GCF_015228065.2 Penaeus monodon
GTGAGACCCCTGGAGCCCTTCCGACGGCTCCAAGGGACCCATTGAAATGAGTTTTTGAACAGACTCAAGATCCTTTGCCTGGGAAAGGGCAAACCCGAGCCTTTGCTTCAGGGGCATTCTGCCTAGCAGCGGGGCCCCTTGGGATATGGTGGAAAGCTGGGGCTGTCACCATTGAGGCCTCTGGAGCCTCACCTGATGGCTCCAAAGACCATAAATTTGGAGGAGGAGTCTCCTCAATAGACCCCTCACTCCTACTCCGTTTCTGGTGGAATTCACCAGAGGCAGTTTCAGCAATTGGGGACTGAGGTTTGAAAGAAGTGGCAGAGTGTGTGGTGTAAGAAGTGATGGAGGGCAAGGGTTGGTGGGAAGGAGGATGAGTCAGAACCGAAGCAAAGGATTTACCTGTCTGTGCAAACAGCACACGGGCACGTCGCTTTGCCTCTGGAAAACTAACTTTCTCCTTGCTCCTTATTATCAATACTTCTTTGAAGAAGCAATTCATGAGCTTCTTTGCAGTGGTAACAGCATATTGGACCTGGACAGTTGTCATCTTCTTGATGACCTGTCGTACCACACTTTACACATATTCTTGGTTGTCCATTTTCCTTAAACGGCAACGCCGGCCGGTGACTCGAACCCTCGAACTCAGATTGCCGTCGTGACAGTCTTGAGTCCGATGCTCTAACCACTCGGCCACCGCGGCCTATCCTTGACATGTACTGACCCTTTTCGGTTGGGATGGGATGATTCACCTCACATGAATGACGTTAACCAAAATCCGGTTGACATAGCAAAGATGATTCTGATAGAACTGGCGACGCACATGGGATTTCCTCAAGGGATTTATTAAAGCAATAAATTATACATTCCAGGTCAGTATATGACGGATTGGTCATGCAATGTACCGAGAATACATTGCATTTCCCTTTAATGATTAGAAAGGAAAATTAAGCCAGTTCACGGCCTTTCCCAACTGCAAAGCTACGTTATCCTCGTCCTACCTTGAATAAAATCAATTGGAGGATTTTCTCAGGGCACTCAAAAGTCAAACTCTCGAGTGGTGGCAGCGACAATTACAAAACACACACACACACACACACACACACACACGCACACGCACACGCACACGCACACGCACACGCACACGCACACGCACACGCACACGCACACGCACACGCACACACACACACACACACGGGTTCAGTATGCGCAATGATTACTGGTTATTAGAAAGAAATAGGTGGGTGATGAAGTAAAAAATGCATGCTTATATTAGGATATTGTTCTCACATTTATGCTTACACCAATGTATCACTGCTTTTACCTCTTGGCTGATACTTTTAACCCTGCTCTCTCTCTCTCCCTGGTTATAATATCAGGGTTTAACACTATAGTCTTAACATTTTAACATCTACTCAGATCACATATATTACAAGCATATGGTTCGTCTTACTCCATACATGCATAATACCAGAACTTAAATGAGTCTCTCCAGAAACAAAATTAATACATATTGGTTTCTTCATTAAAATATCCATTATGGAACAGTGAAAGCAACAGTGAAATATAACTGCGTACCCTTTAATTAAAGAGAATGCATTGTGGGGGAAACAAAGAAAACTGAACTTTGGAGGGTAAACTCGCATATTTTACACTGTTTTCTGATCTTAGTGTAATAATGTAAACGTATTTAGCACCTGATACAAAAATAGTAAAAAAAAAAATCATCTTTCTAATAAAATAAAATATTATCTTTCTAAAAAAATTATTGAAGTACTAATTGTCTTACACAGCTAAAGACTAATTAAATGAGGTATACATAAGTAACATATGCGTAAAGGCCAGCAGTAAGAGAGGTATACAAATGGTGATCACAGACGAATTTTTGAGCCTCCGGGCTAGAACAGTGGTAACGTGTCGGCCTCTCATCCGAGGGGTCGGCGGTTCGCGCCCCGCCCAGGTGCGAGAAGTTGCAATTGTCGCCCGGAGGTTACTGCTGTGGCTGGGCACCACGGCGGGTAAGGACTAGGTTCAGCCGAGTCAGCATCAGCTGACACACGTGAGCGAGTCGGCATCAGTCGACACAGGCCGGGCTCCCCTCATGGCACAGCCCGGGCGAAGCTAAGCTTCGCATATCGGACTTACGAATTTTTGGGTTATTCTTACTTCATGTCCTAGTGCTCATTACACCAGGCGTTATTTTTCACTTGTGCTGTTATTCTGTTATCTAATTTACCTAGAACCCCATTAGTCTCCGTTGCCACAGCTTCTATTAGAGTCAACATCTCTTCATCTGAGAAATTTGGTCTTCTTTTCTTTTGAGTTGGACTTTCGGTGGGGTTGTTTACCTTTGGTGTAGCGCGGCGATAAGGCAGCTGAGATTTGTGGCTTTCTATTGGCTGTTACGTCTACGAGGCCGACTGCTGATTGATCATCCAGCTACCGATCTGCCCTCTCTTGACAACTTAGGGAATTAACTTACGATGTTGACAATAGCCTTACAATGTGCTTACTACATTGTATTTTTTTTTGAGTATGGTTCACTTACAATATAGTAAGGAGTTCGTAAGATACAATGTAGTAAGGCGGTTAGAACGTCCTCGACCTTGTAACTTACGGGTTGTTTTGGGTTACGGCCCGTTCCCTAAGACGAGTCTACGACCTTAACACTATTTCTCCGTTCTTTTTTTACCCATCGACTCCCTTCTGCTGTGCAAAGAGGTTTCCTATGTTATCAAAATCTGCTTTTAGTTATTTTTTATTAATACTTATCGAACAAGTTTTATAACATCCCATATATATATTTTCTCAAAGATAACGCTTAATTTCTCTGGTTTAGTTCTCACCCTTGCAAAGAGGTTTCCAATATTATGAAGAAGGAACAAGCTGGAAAACCTTCCCATGTGCAGCCTTACTTTCCCCTAAGTAACTATCCAAAATATTCAATCCGGAAATCATTAGCCTAGTTAGAAATTGACATATTTTATAAAAAAGAATACCTTCATCACCGAATTTTACTATATTTAAGTAATTTTCATAACACAAAGTGTGTTTTGACAATATAGTTATGTTGGTATTTCATCTACCTCTTGGCGTCGGCTAAAATGGCTTTTAAAAGACATGGTCCATTTTAATGAATGGCAAATCAAAGATTTCGACATATATGTATAAATATGTATGTATATGTGGATTTTTGACCGTGAGTTTTTGACTTTGTAAGAATGCAGTACCGTGGATTTCTGACTCTATAAGAATGCAGCACCGTGGGTTTTTGACTCTGCAAGAGCACAGCACTGTGGATTTTTGACTCTGCAAGAGCGCAGACCCGTGGGTTTTTGACTCTGTAAGAATGCAACATCGTGGGTTTTTGACTCTGCAAGAGTGTAGCACTACCAGTATATAACAGCTGCTACAAATTCAAATTCAAACACTTTATTCTATTAATTACAATGGGTATAAATAAATTACATATTTACATATATAATGTTTACATTATGTAATAAGACGTTATATACATAGATATTATACAATGTTTGTTTAACAAGATTAGACAGAACATTAATATCACAAAAGACTGAAATATCGTTCTTGGCTTGATGTTTGAACTCCTGATGTCATTGATATTTCAATAGATGTTCTTTCACTTTTGTTTTAAATGTCTTTTGGTTGGAGATATTTCTAATATTTTCTGGTAGTTGGTTCCAGATCATCAGTCCTCGGATTTGCATATTTCTTGCCCCGGTTTCTGTGTTCGATCTTCTGATATATAGGGAGTTATTTTGCCTTGTATGAACACCTGTTATGTTACCTTTTGTTTGTATAGGTAATAGCCAGTTTGGGTAATTTCCTTGTATGATTTTATGGATTAGAATACATGTGTTATAGGTGTATTTCTGATGTACTTTAAGCCATTTTAGTTTGTTTATATGTGGTGTGATGTGGTCATATTTATTTACATTTCCTAGTGCTACTCTTGCCGCGAAGTTCTGTAGTTTTTGGGTCCTTTGTATTTGTGTTTTGTTTGTGGAGCCCCAGATGTTAAGACAGTAATTAATGATACTAAGTGCTAGTGTTTGTATAACAGCAATTCTTGTTTCTGTGGATATTTTATTTTTGATGTGATTTAAGTATATCAAAGTGCCCATTACTTTTTTGTAGATATGATCAATGTGTGTCTCAAATGTCATGTATCTATCTACGTGTATCCCTAGATTTTTTACTGTTGTGTTGGGTTTGATGCAGCAACCTTGGAAGTCTATAACTGTGTCTGTGGGTATTTTTGCTATGTTCTGACGGCTGCCTATAAAAATACATTGTGTTTTTTGTGGATTTAGTTTCAGGCCATTCATATCGATGTATTTTTTTTTGCTTCTGTTAGGGCTTTTTTGGTTTTTCCTATAATTCATTTGGTTTTTTAACAGAGGCGCGTGAGGAAATTTGAGTCGTCGGCGTACTGAATAAAAAGACTTTTTCTTGCAATTGATGAAGATCTTTAAATGAATAATAAAAAAATTTGGGGCCTGGGAAAGGGATCCTTGGGGGAACCCCGACAAAAATTGGTTGTTTGATGATACTGCTACCCAGTGGGTCTTTGCCCTCTGTGCGAAAATTGTTAACTAAAAAGATGACCTGGGCATGTTTTAACATGAAGGGACCGGGGCAAACATGACGCAGCTGCTGTGAGCGAGGAGGGGAGGAACAAGCCGGAGACGCATTTTTGGGTGCTGCCCTTAAGCCCCGGGGTTTGTGCCCTTGTCCCTGATATAAACTTTGTGTTCCCCCTGTTATAAGCTGTATCTGCAGTGTACTTTCTGGTGTCCCCCCTGTATTGTCCCTATAGAAAAGTGTCGGGTAAAAAAAAAAAAAGACTGTATTTTTGTTTTTTTTTCGTGCCCTCCCTCTCCAGGTGGTGTACTGGGGACGCTGTGGTGCTCGGTGCCTCTTGGACTGTTCAGTGTTCCGACCCTGTGGTTAGAAACGCCGTCTGCCTACCTCCTTGGTTGGGGGCGGGGAGACGGGGGGCCGGCGTAACAATTGGTTCAGAGTGGGATTTGTGATTTTGATCAGTGGACGCTCCGATTTATCATGTCGTCCAAAGATGGGGCCCCATGAGCGGAGGAGGCTATGACTGGGCAGGCAGAGTGGGGGTGAAGCCGAGTCAGATGGACCTGATATTGCCATGCTGGCCGGTATGAGGGAGGAAATGGCAAAAGGGGCAGAAAAACAGGCAAAAGGGGGCACCGAGCAGGCGCCCCTCCCCGTCGGATGCAGGCAAGGAAGGCAAGGAACATTTTTCTGCCAACTTGTTGAGGTGCTACAGAGCCTTCATCTGTGAAGAGGGGAAATTTCAGCATACCCGACAAGGCCTGCAACAGCGTGAAAGTGAACTGATGGGGAGGTCGACTCTGAAGGCGAGGCTCAGGGCCTGAGGGGGGGAAAGTGAAGGAAAAAAGGGGCGGCGTCATGGGGTTTAAACGTTGCAAGCAGAGAAGGCAGCGAGGGTTCTGGCAACAGATGCCGAGTGTCAGATTTACTGGGGTCTGCCTGGGGTCCGGGGCGGGAAACCCCCCGGGGCCCCCGCAGCGTCGTTCGGAGCCAGGGGTCGCGCAAAAGGGCTGGGACCCAGGGAAAACCGCTCCCTTGGGTTGGGGTGGGGGCAAATCGGACCCGGTCGTTGCCTCCTCACCCCCTTCCCCCCCCCCGGGGGTTGTTAGTTCAGGCACGCTTCTCCACCCTGGCAGCCCCTCGCCTCCAGACTTTTTGAGCGTAGCCGCTGATACGACGGGAAGGGGGCCTGGGAGGCATAAGTCGCCCAATTTGAAATGCTGGAATCTGACCAGGGTGGGCCGGGAAGAGAAGGCCCCCTGCAGCGGGTAACAGCGCTAAGGGGCCCCGCGGGGGAAAATTTTGGGGCTCGCCGACCCCCAATATCCTCTTCACCAGCGGGGCGGGGCTTTAAAACGCCGTTTCGGGCACCACCACCGGGGAGGTATATCGGGCCCGCTTGAAGAAGCGGACTCGTGAGCGTGGCGAGACACTGTCCCACGGGGCGCAGGATGTGGAGGCGTGGAAAGGTCGTACCCTGCAGCTGCAGAAGGGGGATCGTGGTCCTTGCCCGCGTTTCTTTGTTGAGGGGCTTTGCAGGACCAGCACTGCAAATCTACGTCAAGCAGGCACCCCCTGAGGACCTGCGGGACGCTGGCGAGGGCCTTGGGTTCAAACCCTTCCTAAGGAAAAACCAGGGCCTGGGGCCACTGCTCACCCCCCCGTGCCTCCGGGGCCGGGGGGCAAAAATTTGAAAGGTGATTGGGAAGGGACCTAAACATTTTTCCAAGGCTTTGTTGGGGCTGCGGTAGAAGGGCACGGACGTAGTGGGTGTCGGAGGGAGGGGAAAACACTCCTTCAACCGGACGGTTTCTGATCCTTCCAGCTGCTGAAAGGACTGTGGCATTTGGGTCACCATCCGAGTGCAGTCAAAGGCAAAGAAAGTGGTACAGGGGGAAACCGGACAGGCGGGGAAAAGGGGGGGCCGAAACCCAGCCGCCTCGGTTCCCGGGGCCCCGTTTGGGGGAAGCTCCCACAAAACCAGCACGTGCAGGTGGAGGGCTAAATGAGGGGAAGCCATGCCCCCTGACAGTGGCCCCACTGGGCGAAAGACCCTAGTGGGGCCCTGATATGTTGGCCACATCACTTCCAGATCCCACAGAGACTGTGTGTGTCACGGGGCATTGTGGGCAGCTCGGGGCCCGTGGAGGCTCGTTTGGCGTGGGCACCCGGGTGCGGGGGCTGCCGTGTTGTGGCCAATCTGGACGAGCACTGCTTCGGGGCCTTGACTCCCTGACGCAGATAAGGCGTGTGTCGACCTTGGGAGGGAAGCTGGGAGGGTGCAGGGGTGAAGAGTCCCTTGCCCCCGGGGTTGGCTGTGCAGAGGTATTTAGGGGGCTGAGCGACTGCACCTTCCCCCCGGGACGAGCCCCTAGAACCCGGGTGTCGACTGTCAAGATGATGCATGGAGTAGAGGCCTCGGGGAACCCATTCAAACCTGCACCTGGTTTGGCGTAGGGGTTTGGGGGGAGCCTTGTTGGACCAGGGGAGGGGTTATTTTACAGTTTTGGGGACAAAATTCTCCAAAAAGGCCTGAGGTGCCAGCTGGTGCAAAGCTGGGCACTTGTGAGGAAGGGGAGCGTCCAAAGAGTCTCGGGGAGCGAGGATTTGGGTTGGGGGGGGGGCCGCTGCTGTTTCCTGGAGGATTTGGGGCCCCGGACGCCGCTAACCTGGCGGGGGCCCCGACGGTGCGTGAAGCTCAAGGTAGCCGGCCATGCCAAAAAGGGACCTTGACCGGCGCATGAGGGAAGTGAGGTACCCCATGGGTGCAGAGTGTGGCTGCATCCCGCGTGGGAACAGGGCTCCGCCAAGCTACAGACCCCTGGGAAGAGCCATCACGGTGGTAGCGGCCCTCTCTGATGTCACCTATCAAATTCGCAGGGGGCAAAAAACGACCGTCGTTTCCACGGGGCCCGGGCTGGGCGTTACCAGGGGGCCAGGAACACTCCGGGGGCCTGTGAAAAAAAAATGACTTAGCCCCATGCGGCGATGGGGTGGAGACGCTACGGTGAGGACGAGCATTTGGACGTGAGGGCGTGCAGCAAACGTCAATGGTGACCATGAGCGTCTTGGGACAGGAGCCCCCCTCGGGTGCCACTGTCAATCTACCGCCGCCCCACCTCCAAGGCGCCCCACGAGAGCGAAGAAAGCCGCGCTGGTTTTTGTGTTTCTGAAAACGATTTTTTTTAAAATTTTTCTGTATTTTTGTTTCAGGTTTAGATTTAAAGGCGACGGGTCGTCTGCTTGATGGGGGGGGGATATGCTACCCAGTGGGTTTTGCCCTCTGTGCGAAACATGTTTAACATGAAAGGATGCCCTGGGCATTGTTAAATAAGGGCCCGGGAAAACTGACGCAGCTGGCTGTGAGCGGAGAGCGGAGGAACAAGCTGAGGACGAGTGGGGCTGCTCCTGTGAAGACCTCGTGTTCCCCTTTACCTTAAAAAACTTTGTGTTGCCTGTTTTAAGCTGAAAATCTGCGGTGACATGCGGTGCCCCCCCCTGTATTGTCCCTATAAAAAAGTGTACGGGTAAATAACTTGTGTAATAAGGAAAGACTGTCTTTTTGTGTTTATTTCGGCCCTCCTCCCCAGGGGGGTTTTTCTGGGACCTGTGGTCTGGGTGCCTCTTGGAGCTGTTCAGTGTTCCGACCCTGTGATAGCACCCGTCTGCCTAGCCTGCCTTGTGTTGGTGGCAGGGAGACGAGGCGGCCGGCGTAAAAATACTTTTTCAGGGATTTTGACAGATTGTGTTCTCGCGGAAAAGTACTTTTGAACCAAAAATTATCAATTTCGGTTTGTTAGTTTTTTTTTTTGAAAGATTCATGGCTACACTGTCAAGGCTTTCGTTTAAATCACATAGAGTGAGAAAATTGTTGGGTTTGTTGTCTATTTTTTAAATTTCATTGTGATTTTAATATCTGTTTTCGGGTTTTGGGTTTTCTCCTAAACCGTGTTGTGTGTTAGATATAAGGTTATTCGCTTTCCAAAAAATTATGTCAATTGGTTTGCAAAATATTTTCCGGAAATTCAGATATTATTGGTAGTTATGATAATTATTAATTTTTCTTGTCCCGGTTTGAAAAAAGGTTTATGATACCTTTTTCCAGAGTGAAGGAAAAACATCGTTTACTATGGGTGTATTAATAATGACAGCAAAAATATGCAAATGTGGTAAAATATCATTTATGAACGATGTGCATGCCATCCGCTCCCACGGAGTTCGTCTTTTTTTAAATGTTTTATTGTCAAAAAATTGTTTCTACTCCACGGGTGCGGTCTGAAAAATTTTTGTTTTTAGGGCCCCGTTTTCGTTTATGTTTGTTTTTTGTAGGGGGGGTTGCCCGTTCATAAGTGCTCTACCGATTTCTGCAAAAAATTATTTAAAATGTTCTATGTTTATGAAAATTTTTACTTTGTTTTTCCTTAGGTACTAGTGCATTTACTTTTCCATGTTTCGGCCCGAAACGTTTCTACATTAAATTTAATTTACTTTTAAAATAATTTGTTTTTGCACAAAAGGGGGATGTTTTTTTCCCCCTCTTCTTATGTTTGTATTCGCCCCGCAAGGCGGTGTCATATCTGTTTATTTGAGAGCTTTTATGATATTATTTCTATCATTTATGGGGCCCCTTAATTTGCCATTTATCCACAGGGCAGGGGGACGTCTAAATGTTTTTTTTTTTTAAAAGGTGCGGGGGCATCGATGCCTTCTTTATCCTGTTTTAGAATTTTACTTGTCTGTCCCCGTCCCTCTGTTGTTAAAATCTCTGAGAGTAACGATTTGTTGCTAATATTTGGCAATAAATTTGGGGTTTTTATTGTGTTAAGGGCGCGAGGTTTAGAGGTTTTTCTACATTTTTGGTCAAGGTTAAAAACTCGTGATCTGCAATGTGGCATGGGACGCGTCTGTGGAATTGATACGGGTCTGTTTTTTTTATTATAACACTAATATGGATGAGGGTTTTCTGTAAACCCCTTTTGGTTTCTTTATAGTTGTTCTAGTTTATTTTTTGGAATTTCCCCCTGAATTTGCTTTGGTTTTTTAGTTCGCATTTAATCACCTAAGATAAAAAAGGTTTTCTCTTTGTGCATTCCCTGTAAAATTTCCAAGAAAAACAAAAATCTTGGTGGGTGAGGGTGTCTGTAGTTGTGCCGCGAGGGGAAGGATCATACGCTTTGACGGTTTTTCCCCGATTCCCCCTAAGCTGTTGGATTTACAATTTTTAAGGGCATCTTATTTGATTTAAGGGTATCGCTTACATATATGCAGACTCCACCTCCATGTCCTGCTCAATCTATAAAAATGAAAGTTTGGGATGCTGATGAATTGCTTTATATTTCTTTGGGGAAGCCAATTTCACTAATACACAAAAAATCAATTTTCCTCCTTTAAATTTAACATTTGATTTTGTCGAATGACCGAGGAGGGACTGTGATTTATGTGTTTTTATTCTGATAGTTTTACTGGGGTTTTCCGCCGGATTTGCAAAAGTCAAACATGCTGCCGCCGTTGTACTTGTTTCTGTTTAGGGAAAACTTTTACATTGGGGGGGAAAAAGTCGGGACCTAGGAAAAAAACTGGATTTATATCTTTTCCCCCCTTATGGCTTTGAAAAATGGGTAATAATTTTTTTCATTTTAGTTTTTTAAAAAAAACTTTCACTTAAAATATGGGTTTAAAAATTTTTTTCCCGGAGTCCCTTTAATTCTTCCTCGTGTGTGTCATGGGGAACTTGTAATTATAAGTACCTACCTAGGACGGTCGGCGCCTTGCAGGGGTTTTTGGGGAGTGGCTTCCTCCCTTGTTTTTCTTCTTTGTTTTCGAGAGTTGACAGGAATGAATCCTTCATCATCTTGGTGGGGCTGCGGCTGCTCGTTTATTTTTTGCCGTGTTTCTGCTCGATCCGGTATTTTGTGACATTGTGGCGCTTTGGGTAGGGGGGGTATAGGGGGGGGGGGTACTCCAGGCCTGGGGGTGTGTCGCATCTTCCCCGTGGGGGGTTTGGTGGAAAATGTTTTTGCTTTTTTTTCCTTTTAACGTTTTTTTACCGTACTTCTTCTAGGTGTTCTTGTGTTGAAGCTTCGTTCCTCATCCCGTTGCGGACGTCTCAAAGTTTTTTATTGGGCAAACGCTTGCGTGGCTCCGGCGAGGGGTGGCGGCGCGTCAGCAAGGTCGTGAGTGTGCTGGGGCGGAGTGGGCAGAGAGGGAGAGGGTAGAGGGGACGGAGTGTCGGGGGAGGGTGTGGGGGTGGAGGGGAGCTGGGAAGGGTTGTTCGTGGATACTGCCGTGGAAGAGGTGATTTTTGTAATTCATTTTGTGGCGTGTGGGAGAGGCATTCTGACAGGAGGGGGATGCAAAGGGGAAGGGTTTTGGGGGGCAGATTGGCGTGGGGGGGGTTTTGGGGGGTCGGGTGTTACTGATGGATGGGGTAAGAAAGTTTGACAATCTTCCTTTCCGCATTCCTGCGGGGCCCAGAAGGCATCGCATCTTGGCTAATCAAACTGTTTTATTGCAATTTCTGGTTTGGAGAACATTCCGACACAAAACAATTTTTTTTTTCAAAAAATTTTTTTGATGAAGGAGGGTTCGTGTTGTTTTGTGTATCTTGGTGGTTTTTTTATTTTTGAAAAATTTTTTACAAAAGGTGCAGAAAACCTGTTTTCTTTGGAGGTGGAACCAATCAGTGGGGGAGTGTCGTCGTTGTTGTAGCGAACACTATGTTTTTTCCTTTTTTAAGCCTAATCGATCATGGTATGCCTATGAAGTTTTTCATTCTTTTAATGTCTTTGTCCTGATTTGATCACTAAAACCCTCTAAACCATATATTATTAGGTTTCAGACGGGTTTTTTGTGTCAAATCAGGACAAGACATTAAAAGAATGACAAAATTCATAGTGATACCATGATCGATTTGTGCTTAAAAAAAGGACAACATAGTGTTTTGCTACAACAAAGACAGACCTCCCGCCACTGTTGGTCCTCCACCTCCAAAGAAAAAATATTTCTGCACCTTTTTTTGGGAAAAAAAATTTTAAAAAACAAAACCCAAGATACACAAAACAACACGAACCCCCCTTCATCAAAAAAAAATCTGTTTGAAAATAAAATTGATTTCTGATCGAAGGGTTCTCCAAACAGCAATCTCAATAAACTTTTTTGATTAGCCAGATGCGATCCCTTTCTCGGCCGCGGAATCGGAAAGGAAGCATTAGTCACAACATTCTCTACCCATCCCATCACGTAACACCGCCCTCCAACCCCTGCCCACGATCAATCTGCCCCCCAATCCTTCCCTTTCGCACCCCCTCCTCCTGTCAAATGTCCTCTACCACTACCCCACAAATGATCTACACAAAATCCACTTTCCAGCAGTATCCACGAACACCCCTCTCCCAGCTCCCTCCCCCCCCACACCCCCCCCCGACCTCCGCCCCCTCTACCCTCCCCCTCTCTACCCCTCCGACCCAGACACTCACGACCTTGCTACGCGCCGCCACCCCTCGTCCGGAGCCACGCGCGTTTGCCCAATAACCTTGAGACGTCCGAACCGGGAGGGAAAACAAAGCTTAAACACAAGTAAACCTAGAAAAAGCTACGGTAGAAACAGAAAAAGGAAAACAAGCAAAAACATCTTCCCCCAAACCGCACTGGGAAGATGCGACAACCACCACGTGCCTGGAGTACCCCCCCCCCACTACCCCCCCCTACTCCAAAAGCGCCACAATATCTCCAACTACTCGGATCGACAAAACACGGCAAAAAATAAACGGCACCGCAGCCCCACCAAGATGATAAAGGATTCTTTCCCTTCAACCTCGAAAACAAAGAAAAAAAAAAGGGAGGAACGCCACTCGCCAAAACCCCTGAAAGGCGCCGACCTCCTAAGGTAGCGTACTTATACTTAAAAGTTGCCACCCTGACCACACGGAAGATATTGAAGACCCCCTGGAAAAAAAATTTAAACCAATTTCTAATGTAAAAAGCTTTTTAAAACAAAAATACCAAAATTATTATCCATTTCAAATCCCATAAGGGGGAAAAAGTTTAAAAAATCCAGATTTTTTCCTGAGTCCGACGTCTTTCCACCAATGTAAAGTTTTTCCAAAACAAAAAGTACAAGGGCGAGCGCATGTTTGAGTTGCAAATCCGGGGGGAAAACCAGTAAACACTATCAAATAGAACACATCATGCACAGCCCCCTCCTCGTCATTTCGACAAAATCAAACTGTTAATTAAGGAAAAATATTGATATTTTGTGTATTAGTAAAACTTGGCTTCCCCAAAAAATATCAAGAAATTTTATCAGCCCCCAAACTTTCATGTTTATAGATGTGATGCAGGACATGGAGGTGGATCTGCAATATGTAAGCGATACCCTTAATAAAATAAGATGCCCTTACATTTAAATCACAAGCTGAAAGGACTCGGGTAACCGTAAAAACATATGTATCCTTCCTTCCTCGTCGGCACAATTTACAGACCCCCATCCCCACCATGAATTTTTTTGATTATCTTGGAAATTTTCAGGGGAATTCACTAAAGAGAAAACCTCTTTTTATCTTAGGTGACTTAAATGAGATCAAAAAAACCAATGAAAAGTTCAGGGGAAAATTTAAATAAAATAAACTAAAAAATTTAAAAAAAACCCTATAAGGTTACAGAAAACACCTCATCCATTTTAGATTTTTAAAATAACAAAAAACCCGTTCATACTTACACAGACGTTCCATCCCACATTGCAGACACGAGCTTTTAACCTTGACCATAAATTAAAAAAACCTCTAAACCTCTCGCGATTTAAAACACAATACAATCCTCTTACCCCCAACATATTATTGCCAAAAAATCGTTACTCTCAGAGATTTTAAACAACAGATGACGTGGCAGAAAGTAAATATTCTACACAGTATAAAAACGGCTCGTCCCCTCCCACCTTTTAAAAAAAAAACAGTTACGTCCCCCTGCCCTGTGGATAATGGCAACATTAAGGGGGCCAAAAATATAGAAATAAACTCAAAAAGCTCCAAAACAGATTGACACCGCCTTGCGGGCTGAATACAAACATAAAAAAGGGGAGTGTGAAAACACTCCTCCTTTGTGCAAAACAATTATTTAAAAAAGAAAATTCAATTAATTTAAAAAACGATTCTGCCGAAACAGGGAAAACTAGAATGCACTAGTACCTAAGGAGAAACAATACAGATTTTTCCCATAAACATGAACATTTTTAAAAACTTCTTTGCAGAATGGGTAGACGCCTTATGAACAGAAAACCCCCCCTACATAACAAACTAAACAAAACGAGGCCTACAAAAAAACATTTTTCAGACCGCAGCCAGTAGGAGTAGAAAAAATTATTCTGAAAATAAAACATTTTAAAAAACAAACCCGGGGGAGGGGATGGCATTGCACATCGTTTCATAAATGATTTTCCAGCATTTGCACTTTTTGACTGTCTTTTTAATACTCCAAGCCCACCGGTTTACCTTCACTCTGGAAACAGGTATCATAACACTATTTTAACCCGGGGTGACAGAAAAAAATTTAAATAATTATCATATACTACAAATAATATCAAAGTTCTCGAGAAAATATTGAAAACCAATTGACAAAATTTTTGGAAGCGAATAACCTTATATCTAACACAACAGGGTTTTTAGGAGTAAACTATAACCAAAACAGCTTTTTAAAAAGTCACAGATAAATTTTTAAAAAAATGAAAAAACCCCAGATCATTTGCTCACTCTATGTGTTTTATCGAAACCTTTTTGACATTTTTTAGCCTAATTACTTGCAAAAACAAACAAACCCCGAAATTGATAATTTTTGGTTCAAAAGTTTTTGTCCGCGAAAAACACAATCTGTCAAAATCCATAAAAAAAGTATTTTTTACGCCGGCCGCCTCGTCTCCCTCCACCACACAAGGCAGGCTAGCAGACGGCGTGCTATCCACGGGGTCGTGAACACTGAACGCTCCAAAGGCACCGAGCCCAAGCCCCCCCAAAACCACCTGGAGAGGAGGGAAGAAAAAACCAAATGACAGCCCTTTCCCTTTATTTACAAAAATTTTTTACCCTACACTTTTCTATGGCAAAATACAGGGGGAACCACATGTCACACTGCAGATACGCTTATAACGGGCAAACAAAGTTTATAAAAGGTCAAAAGGGCAACCGGGGTCTTCACAGGGGCAGCACCCAACTGCGTCTCTCGCTTGTTCCTCCGCCCTCCGCTCACAGCCAGCTCTCATGTTTCCCCAGGCCCCCTTCAGTTAACACATGCCCGGGTCATCCTTTTCATGTTAAACATGTTTCGCCAGAACAAAGACCCACTGGCGTGCACTACCCCCCCCTATAAAGCAGACGCCCCGTCTGTCACATATCAAAACCCTGAAAAACTACAGAAAAAATTTAAAAAAAATCAGTTCTCAGAAAAACAAAACCAGCGCGGCTTTCTTCGCCTCGCTGGGGGCGCTCTGGGGTGTGGGCGGCGGGAGATTGCATGCACCCAGAGGGGTATCTCCTGTCCCAAGACCTGGGTCATGGTCACCATTGACGTTTGCTGCATCGCCCTCACCGTCCAAATCCGTCCTCATCTCGTCAGCGTCTGCCACGTCCTATCGCCGCTCTGGGCTAACTCTCTTTTTTTCACCTGGCCCCAGGATACTTCCGGCCCATGGTAACGCCAAGCCGGTCCCGTGGCAACGACGGTCGTTTTCGCCCCCTGCGAATTCGATAGGGACATCAGAAGGGCCGCTACCCGTGTATGGCTCTTCCCGGGGCTCTGTAGCTTCGGGGGAGAGCCCTCGCTTCCGACGCGGGTTATGCGCCACACTCGTCCCTATTTGTTTCCTCCTTCCCCCATGGCCGGTCATAGGTCTCCTTCATGGCATGGGCCGGGTACCTTGACTTGCCACGCACTCGTGGTGCACCTCCGCCGGTTAGCGGGGCTCCGGTGCCCAAGTCCTCCAGGGAAATCAGGCAGGCCCCCCACACCAACCAAATCCTCGCTCCCCCCGACTCTTCTGGAGCTCCACTTCCTCACAAGTGCCCACTTTGCCCAGCTGGCACCTTCAGGGCCTTATTTGGAGAAATTGCTACCAACACTGTTAAAAAAAACCCCCCCCCCCGGTTCCAAAAAGGCTCCGCCCAAACCGCTACGCCATCAACCAGGTGCAGGTTTTGAATGGGTTTTCCCCGAGGCCCCCTACTCCATCATCACTCTTGACAGTCACACCCTTCTAGACTCTGTCCTGGGGGGAAGGTGCAGTCGCTCAGCCCCTACACCTCTGCAAGCCCAAACCCCTGGAGGCAAGGGCACATCTTACCGTGCACCCCACCACTTCCGTCCAAAGGGCGACACACGCCTTACTCTCGTCGGGAGTCAAGGCCCCGCAAGCTTCTCGTCCAGATTTTCCCATCACTGGCAGCCGCTCACCTGCTGCCCACCCAATACAGCCTCCCGGCCCCTTGAGCTGCACCAAGCCCCGGACACCACACAGTCTCTTGGTGCTCTGGAAGTCGCATAGTGGCCAACATATCAGGCGCACTGGGCTTCTCAGCCCCATGTCCCCCTGTCGGCGGTGGCTTCCCATCTATTGACCCCCACCTGCATCTGCTGGTTCGATGGAGCTTACCCAAGTGGGGGCCCCGGGAACCGAGGACGGGTGGGTTTTGGCCCCCTTCTCCCGCCTGTCCAGTTTTTCCCCTGTACCACTTTCTTAGCCTTAGGGCTCACTCGGATGGGACCTACCTGCCCATCCTTGCGCACTGCTGGAAGGCATCGAATCCGCCGTTGAGAGGCGTGTTCTCCGCTCCCCCCCCCCCGACACCGCACGTCTGTGCCCTTCCCCACCGCGCCCCAAAAAAGCCTTGGAAAATGTTCAGGCTCCCTTCCTCAAACCCTTCTCCACTTTTGCCTTCCCGGCCCCGGAGGTCCGGGGGCTGAGCACTGGCCCTAGGCCCTGGTTTTCCTTCAGGGAAGGGTTTGAACTCCCAAAGGCCCTCGCCAGCGTCACCTGCAGTCCTCAGGTGTGCCTGCTTGACTAGATTTCACTGCTGGCCTGCAAAGCATCAACAAAGAAATCGCGGGCAAGGCCACGATCATCTCTTCTCAGCTCAGGGTACGACCTTTCAGCCCTCCACATCCTGCGCCAGCTGGGACAGTGTCCCCACGCTACGAGTCCGCTTCTTCAAGCGGGCCCGATATACCCCGCCCTGGTGGTGGTGCCCGAACGGCGTTTCAAAGCCTCCCCCACGCTGGGGTAAGAGGGATATTGGGGGCCGGGGGATCCCCAAAACTTCCACCGCGGGGGCCCCCTTTGCGCTGTTACCAGCTCAGGGCCCTTCTCTTCCTGCCCGCCCTGGGCGATGCAGCCTTTCAAAAATTTGGGGGACATAGCCTCCCCGGCCCCCTTCCCGTCGATCAGCTGGGTAGCCCCACAAATGTCTGGAGGCCCAGGGGCTCAGGGTGGGGGAAAGCGTGCCGTGAAATAACACCCCCGGGGGGGGGGAAAGGGGGGGAGGGAGGCAACGACCGGGGCCGAGTTTGCCGCCACCTATACCCAAGGGGGCGGGTTTCCCATGGGTCCCCCCGCCTTCTGCAGCGACCCCTGGCTCCGACACGACGCTGCGAGGCCCGGGGGGTTTCCCGCCACGACCCCAGGCAGACCCCATAAATCTGCACTCGGCTCTGTTTCCAAACCCCGTCTGCCCTTTTTCTGCTTCAACGTTACTACCCCATGACGCCGCCTTTCCCCTTCACTTCCTCCCTCAGGCCCTGAGCCTCGCCCTTCAGAGTCTGCCCCCCCTCAGTTCACTCTTCACGCTGTTGAGGCCCTTGTCGGTGTACTGCTGAGTTTCCATCTTCACGATGCAAGATTGCTCTGTACACCTCCAAGTTGGAGAAAATTTCCTCTCCTTTCCCTTTCCTGCTCTCGACGGTGGTGCGCCCCTCGCGTGCCCCTGTGCCCGCCTTTTTGCCTTTGGCCATTTCCTCCCCCATCCGGCCAGCATGGCAATGACAGGGCCCTCTGACTCGGGTTCACCTCACCGTGCCTGCCCCAGTCTAGCCTCCTCTCGCTCATGGGGCCGATCTTTTGGGCGACATGATAAATCGGGCGTCCACTGATCAAACACAAATCCCCCCCTACCCAATTGTTACGCCGGCCCCCTCGTCTCCCTGCCCCAACACAAGGCAGGCTAGGGAGACGGCGTCTACCAAGGGTCGTGAAAAACTGAAAAGCTCCAAGAGGCACCGGCCCCACAGGTCCCCAGTACCACCTGGAGGGCAGGCAGAAAAAAACACAAAATGACAGTCTTTCCTTTATTTACCCGTACATTTTCTATAGGCACAATACAGGGGGGCACCACTGTCACACTGCAGATACAGCTTTAACCCGGGCAACACAAATTTATATCAGGTCCAAGGGCACAACGAGGTCTTCACAGGGGCACCCAAAGCGTCCCCTCGGCTTGTTCCTCCGCTCCTCCCCTCACAGCCACTGCGTCAGTTTGCCCAGGTCCCCCTTTATGTTAACACATGCCCAGGCTCCTTTTCTGTTAACACTGTTTCGCACAGAGACAAAAACCCACTGGGGTACAGTGTCATCAAGCAACCAATTTCGTTCGGTGTTCCACAAGGATCCCTCCTAGGCCCCAAACTTATTTATTATATTCATTAAAGATCTTTTATCATTGCAAGAAACTGTCTTTTTATTTTCGCCGGACTCTCAATTCCTTCACGCTGCCTCTGTTTAAAAACCAATGAAATTTATAGGAAAACCAAACGACCCCAACAAACAAAAAAAAAACATCGTATAATGGCCTGAAACTAATCCACAAAAACACAATGTATTTTTATAGGCAGCCGTCGAACATAGCAAAAAAACCCACAACACGTTATAGACTTCCAAGGGTTCTGCACAAACCAACACAAAAGTAAAAAATCAGGGGTACACGTAGATAGATACATGACATTTGAGACACACATTGATCTATCTACAAAAAA
>NW_023660813.1:0-18606 GCF_015228065.2 Penaeus monodon
CCTCCTGAAAAATTAGACCGGGTTATCTAGGGTTTCTGCTCACATTCTTCTGAGACATATCAGGGACCACTTGTGAGGCACAGAGTTGGAGCAACTGGATCACCCCGGGTAATAGACTGTATCCGGTATTCGAGCAATTGAGAGCGCCGACGGAGTTCGGCTTGGGCTGTGCAGCTCACATCAACCTCAAGAAGGTATTGAAACAGTGCATCAAAAATCAGTTTAGGTGATCAAAAGGGACTAAGAGGAATTTCAACAAGGATTATTGGATTAATAGCAACCCTGCATACTGGTATTGAAAGTGCTTCCTTGTTAGTTCAGTAGTGAGGTAAGGCTGTGTTCTTGCACCAACACTTTTCAACACTTGCATGGGCTGGATATGGGTAGAGCCACTGGCCACTGTAGAGCAACTCTGGGCAATATCAAGGTTTGACCTTGACTTTGCTGACGATGTTGCTATTCTCTCTGATTTGGGAAAAACCCTAGTGGCGGCTTTTGATGCATTTAGTAATGGCACAAAGCCCCCGGGGCTAGAGGTCTGTACCCAGACCAAGACCCAGGACTTGGGGGGCCTGCTAGGAGACCTGTACAGTCAGTACATGCTTGCGGTGAAAAACGTCGAGGTTACAGAGATTTTTATATACCTCGGTAGTGCAGTTCATGATTTCGGGTTGTCAGACCAGGAAATTTGTAGATGGATTGGCCTGGCAGCAGGGGTCATGGAATCTCTTGACAAGAGTAACTGGAGGTGCTGGTACCTTTGCAGAAGGACCAAGTTACGTGTCTTCAAGACCCTGATACTACCAGTTTTACTATACGGTTTTCAAACCTGGCACTATCTTGTGCTTTGGAATCTCATGCCTTCTGTAACAGGATCATCGGGTACAGTTAGCGGGGCCATGTATTCAACCAAAGGTTGCACTGTGAGACGGTACAGGACCTGTTACCTCAACAATCTGTGATCACCAACGCGGGCTATACGGCCACCTGGCTCATTTCCCACATGATGATCCTGTCCACCAGGTTGTTTCTATTTGCGACAACCCTGGGTGGAGGAGGCCTGTGGGATGATCTAGGAAGTCATGGCTTGGGCCGAGCGATCAAACTTGTCATGAAGAGCTACAGATGGGATGGGCCCCCTGCCTGGCGGCTCACCATAAGGACCCTCCTTAGTGGAAACGAAGGGTGAATGCAGCTATGGCCCCTGCCAGCGTTAGCTCCACAATGATGATAATGGACTGTGCCAAAAAATATAGATTCAATTGATTACGTTCATTAAGGTAACATACCCACGGTCAATTTTTTTTTTATATATTCATAGTAATAATATATAACTAAATTAGAAAAAAAACTACGAACTATGGGGTGGCCCTAAAAACATGTCTTTTGGGTCCGTTTGGGGAAAACAGACTACTTTTGTGCTCTACAAATAATACACTCGAACGGGACAGTCTATAGCGCAACAGTGACGCTCAAAATGTAAACATGACCCACACGAGCTTTTTGGGTTTTAAATTTTGTGCTTAAACACATTTACTATGGCTATTATTAATGCTAATATTTAAAACAGTCATCTTTTATCTATACATGCCATATTTCCCATAAATAGTCCAGCACTTTTGCTTACAAGTCTGGAAATGCTCCTCATGTTTCTTCACATTTAACAACCTTTGCTGCGCTGAATATGTTGTCAAGGAGCACCCACTAGGTTTCAGTTGATCTTAAAAGTTGATATGGCAGAATAGATACCGAAAAATATTCCTTAGCATTCAAATTAGCTCTTTTGTAAGCAATGTACGCGTCTTCTGCTAGACGCAACCCCCTTTCGGGACGATAGCGTTTGTGCTCCACACCAAAAATACAGTATCGCGCTACATGTCTTTCTGTTGAAATTGTGTGCTTCGTAGCGCTACGGAGTGCCTAACGAAACGCAGGGATGGTATGTTGGCCTTTCCCAAACTTGCGTGGAAGGAAAGTCAGAATCTGTCTGTTTTACCCAGTTACAAAACCTAATGTCTATAGTTATAACATCCATCTAAATTCATTAATCCATTCTTACAACCGTTACTTCCGAGTAAAAACAACCCATAGTATCCTGCTACTACCAGAAAGGGGAAGGGCCCACCCGGAGAAGAAGCACACGGCAAAAAGTAATCACTCCCATGGCTCCTACGCCTTTTAAATAATAAAACTCATTGAGTTGCCTGTTTATTCACTCACACATTCTTACAATGTCGTTTGAGCGCCCTTTAATTATGGACCATATATTTGTTGTATGCTAAAAGGGGACAGAAATGTTTTATGTATTTTTATATATGAATTTCTTTATCAAGAAACATACAATGCTATTCGTAATAATGAAAAGATAAAGCCCAAGTGACACGTGTGAAATATTCAGTAGAGTATTACACAATAAGGAAAGAGGTTTCAACAGGCTCCAATAATGTGCGCGTACAGGGCAAGCATGTTTGAGATATATCAAAATGTTATGAGTTTCGGAGATGCTAGGTCGGATGGGATCAGTTTGAATCCCATTATAACAAGGAACAATCATTTCTTAACTTCACCTACGTCATGCCCCACTCTCACAATTGCCCTCTTGGTTAACTAACGCCAATATCAAGCTCGCAATTGCAAGCCTGATATCTGCCCCAGAGGGAATACACGTGCAAGGCCTCCCCCATCCCTATAGCTACCTTGCTAAGGTTGAGGTCTACGCTGACGGCTGTGGCTACCGTTGTGGTCCAGTAAGTAATAGATTGAAACCACATAGTTAATCGTTCCGATACTAAGGTTTTCTAATTTCCAAGAAGGCAGCCACTGCATGCAAGATATACCGAAGACTTTTCCATGCCTTGAGCTAATTTAACGCCTAGGGATTCAGAGGTAGGATGTCTTCTTCAGCTGCAGAGCGGTGGTCGCCGTCCAAAGGGGATCCACAATACGCCTCTCTCGCCGGGTGGTTTCCCTCTCCTAGACATAGTGATAGTGCAGATCGAGAAAAAGAACGGCATAGTGAAGCAGTAGAATTTCATGTGAATATGGTATGCAGACCTAATAGACTGCATTATTTTACTAAATTTTGTTATAATTACAATTTTGTTGTCGGTACACTGAAATGAAAAACAGTTTGATGCTATTCATGCGTATAAATGCACTTAAGGGTTACTTCACTAGAAAAAGGGTTACCACCTCCCTCTCTCTCTCTCTCTCTCTCTCTGTCTACCACCCCCCCTCTCTCTCTCTCTCTCCCCCCCCCTCTCTCTTTCTCTCTGTCTATCTGTATTGCGCCCACCTTCCTCTCTATGGTCAAAGCCACTATTTCCTTTCTACTGGGAAATGCACTCGGGCTTTATTAGAGGGGCACTATTTATTAACGTCAAGTGTGAGCTCTCCTGTATCATTACCTGAGTCAACTCTTGATGAACCCACACTATAAAATACAATAATCGTAAGAGGGGTTACTGATGATCTAATTTCAGTCTTAGAGGTAACTGAGAGAAGGGTAATATCAAACAATTGATGATTTTACATTTCTTGATATATGAATTATAAATCATTAAAATTTTACAATAAAAAAAACTTAATTGACACGGATGTCCACTTCTCCAATAAGGTGTGTAGTACAGACTGTCCTTCTCTTATGTCTTCCTTCTTGAATCCTTTGTCTGTACAGACTTTTCTCAATTTTCTTCATATCTTCACTGTATCAGTTCAGAGGATTCCAAAGGATGGCATCTGCTCCAAGGACTTCTCATGAAGTATATAAAACAGGAAAACAATAAAACACACAAAAACCCATTCCTAAAAAAAGAAAAAAAAAAAAAAAAAAAAAAAGAAACAATTGTTCTATTTTAGGAATGATAAAACAATAAAAAAAATCAATATAACTGATTTCTTGTGGGAACAAAAACTACTTTTGCCAAACAAACACATTATGTATATTCATGCCATTATATACGATCTGAGTAGTTTTATATTTATACATTATATTATTTTTATGAAACCCTCATTTTAGCATAGATAGTATTATTCTATTATAAACTTCATTACACTTACTCCTTGAATGGGTTTTAAATCCTCAATAATAATAGAGAAACATCTGAATGGTATCCAAGTGCCACGTGTCAGCCACTAGCTGTGAAGAAGATATTCTATTTACCATGATTTTCCAATTTGTTCTCAAATGATTACTTTGTTATTGTTCTATAATCGGATCTATAGTATTTTATAATTTTATTATTGATATTAGCACAGCTGAATGTTCTTTCTTGCTTCTGGTATTTAAAGAATTTTACTAACCTCTTTCGAGCGTCTACCAGGCACTTCTTTCGTTCTCTCTCTCTCTCTCTCTGGTTATGACTATGATATCAGGGTTTAACACTGTATATTCTTAACATTTTAACATCTGCCCAGGTCACATATATTACAAGCATATTGTTTCGTCTTAATCATACATGCATAATACCGGAACTTAAATAAATTTCTCCAGAAACAAAATGAATACATATTGGTTTCTTCATTAAAATATCCATTATATAACCTTAATATAATAAGCAACAGTGAAATATAACTGCGTACCCTCTAATTAAAGAGAATGCCTTGTGGGGGAAACAAAGAAAACTGAACTTTGTAGGGTAAACTCGCATATTTTACACTGTTTCCTTATCTTAGTGTAATAATGTAAACGTATATAGCACCTGATACAAAAATAGTAAAATAAAGTATCATCTTTCTAAGAAAAATAAAATATCTTTCAAAAAATATTTAAGTAGTAATTATCTTACCAGCTAAAGACTAATTAAATGAGGTATACATAATTAACATATGAGTAAAGACCAAGTAAGTGAGGTATACAAAGGGTGGTCACAGACGATTTTTTGGGTCATTCTTACTTCGTGTCTTAGTGCTCATTACATATCTCCCTCTCTCTCTGTCTCCCCCTCCTCTCTCTCTCTCTCTCTCTCTCTCTCTCTCTCTCTCTCTCTCTCTCTCTCTCTCTCTTTCTCTCTGTCTATCTCCCTCTCTCTCTGTCTCCCCCCCCCTCTCTCTCTCTCTCTCTCTCTCTCTCTCTCTCTCTCTCTCTCTCTCTCTCTCTCTCTCTCTCTCGTTCAGTACATACTTTCGTAAGTCATATATGAGCCCACATAGGAACTTATAGCGATGGAAAAAAATGTCAAAATCTCTGCCTCTCTTTAATTTAAATATTTACGTTCGTTGTTATACATTTTGCTTTTTACATAATTCATATCCTTTTTTATCGTCTTTATTAAATTTCCAACGTACCTTCATTACTATAGTCATAAATAAACATTTTTTGTCAAATATAGTTTTGATAACATAAAACTTTGCGTTCGTTTTCCTCCCGGCTTGTTGACAAGAAACAGCTGATCGAAAACAAACAAAGTGAGAACCAAAACATTGCATTTTGACGTTTGTGCCTCGATACCACTCGTATTTACTTGCTCTGTAGACTTAAATTAAACAAAAGAGCAAGAGAAAGCAGCTTGGAGTGAGAAAATGCCAAATATTAAATTAGAATAATAGAACGATCCATGTAAGAAGTGAACTACTGTTTCATTGATCATATTTTTTCCACAACGTAATAAAAAATTAAAAAAAAAATCATGATCATCATCATCATCATCATCATCATCATCATCATCATCATCATCATCATCATCATCATCATCATCATCATCATCACCATCACCATCACCATCACCATCACCATCACCATCACCATCACCATCACCATCACCATCACCATCACCATCACCATCATCATCATAACGATAACGGTAATGGTAACGATAACGATAACAACAATAATAGCACTGATTATCACCGAAGGCATAAGAGACAGGAGAGTATAAAGAGGAGAATATATATAATATATATATAATATACAGGAATACAGAGAATATACAGGAAAATATATGTGAAAATATGCTGTACTTCAGTCCAGTTTTAAGCAATCAGATATTACATGCTGGAGGTTGTGATCCCTGAGGCAAAGACCTTTGCCTCAGGGATCACTTCTTTGACATATAATTTAGATTTTTATCCTTTTATGTCATCATTCCCTGTTGCTATTATTTATGTCTGTATTGGGATGGTTATCCTTTTATGTCAGAATTCCATGTTGTTAAGCTTTGTAATTAAGGCTGGATCGTTATATTGTGCTTAATGAGTGATGCTTCATTTGCAATAACAGTCGAGGACCATTTTTAGAATTTCTTGCTTAATTTAATGTGATCAGAAGGAATAAGATATTTGTTTCCTGTGTAATTAACTATTGGTTTCTAAATTAGTATCCCAACCTCCTCCCAATCCAACAGGCTTGAGGGAGCCATGGAAACCATGGCTTTGGATGATGTGTTGGGCAAATCTGCTTCGTATAAGTAAAATCATGTAATATTGCCTTAATTAATCACCCGCTTGGTAAAGCAAAGTCAGCTGAGTTCATATAGAAATGCATAAGCTGCAAGGAAAGGTTCTGATATGATAGAGCCTTTATTTACCAATTTTTTGAGTTTAATCATTAACCTCTCAACTAGCTCATGATATATTTATAGTAACATGTTTTTCTTTCAAAGACATGGTCTGCTTTTCCTTGTGCATTTTTATTCAATTATTTATTAATTATATTTTGCCTTGCAAATTATTATCATATTAGCACCCACCCACCAGTTTCCAAGTGAGAAATGCTCAATAGTAACCTAACCCAGAGTACTCAAATTTTATCTAAGATAAGCTAATCTAACTTAATATTATATACATTTTGCATCCTGCTCAACCTGGTGCTTCATATTACATGATGACAATCATTTTTTGGTAAATTGCATGAGGTGAAGCTATCTTAAAAAGTCATTTTATTCTCATGTCTGTACAAATTAGTTTTTAAAATTAAACAGCACTCTTGTCTTTCTCGGATTTTATAAGCAAAACAAACTTTCGCAGCCATTCATGATACATAAACTTGTGCTCACTTAAATGATAGGATATCTTGTATCACCTGGAGAAACCATTTGGAGCTGCAGTTTACAAAGGGTTAGAATAAAGGATTGTCTTTGTCAAGATATAAGTCCCTCTTTATCACTTTTCATTCTTCAGAATTCTTATGATTGTATATTATCAATGACATTTTACACTCTGAAATCATTCATGCCTTTTACACAATTGTCATGATGTCTTTTTTTTTCTTCTTCTTTTGTCAATGCATATGAGTCTGACAAAGAGCAGTATGGAATTCCAGGAATCAGTCAGTAATACAAGATTTTTTTTACTTATTTGGTGAGAGGTGTTATATCCATCCATAAAGATGCAATATGAAAGTTTTTGTATCAGTAGTAGTCCAGTTTCATTAAATGTTTGATTATATAGCACTATGCAAATTATTAGTTAGAATCTCATCCATACAAATGCTAATATTTGATCACAGTATATGAAAATAACAATGGTTGTTCATAATTTTCATATTTGCAGGATTACACTCTTGTTGTGATTCCCACGAGAGTCTGACAGACACTTCCTTTGAAACCAAATTTCTAGATTTGATTGAACTAATATGCTTTGGATTTTATTTTCCTTCTGAATTAGTAGTGATCTGGTATTGTACTAATGATACTAATTGGAAATTTTTATATGTGTGAATGTGTTAATGTTTATATGTATATGTATGTATATATATATATATATATATATATATATAATATATATTATAATATTATAATATATATGTTGTTGTAATACACACTACAACACACACCACACACACACCACACACACACACATATATAAATATTTTTTATTTATTATTTATTTTATATATATAGTGTGTTGTGTGGTGTGTGTGTTTAATTAATATATATATATATATATAATATATATATATATAATATCTAATATATATAATATACATATAATAATACAATTATATATATATATATATAATATATAATATATATATTATATATATATATAAAATTATATATATTTATATATATAATATATATATTATATTAATTATATATATACAGGGTATATATTACATATATTTTATATATATATATATATATCTATATAAAATTTATATATATTTTATTATTATATATATAAACACACACACACACACACACACAAAATATATATAAAATAAATAAATAAATAAATAAAATATATATATATATGTGTGTGTGTGTGTGTGTGTGTGTGTGTGTGTGTGTGTATGTGTGTATATACATACATACATATATATATATATATATATATATATATATATATATATATATATATATATATATATATATAATAAATATAAATATAAAAATTAACACAAACACACATATAAAATTTCCAATTAGTATCATTAGTACAATACCAGATCACTACAAATTTCAGAAGGAAAATAAAATCCAAAGCATATTAGTTCAATCAAATCTAGAAATTTGGTTTCAAAGGAAGTGTCTGTCAGACTCTCGTGGAATCACAACAAGAGTGTAAATCCTGCAAATATGAAAATATATGAACAACCATTGTTATTTTCATATACTGTGATCAAATATTAGCATTTGTATGGATGAGATTCTAACTAATAATTTGCATAGTGCTATATAATCAAACATTTAATGAAACTGGACTACTACTGATACAAAAACTTTCATATTGCATCTTTATGGATGGATATAACACCTCTCACCAAATAAAGTAAAAAAAAATCTTGTATTACTGACTGATTCCTGGAATTCCATACTGCTCTTTGTCAGACTCATATGCATTGACAAAAGAAGAAGAAAAAAAAAGACATCATGACAATTGTGTAAAAGGCATGAATGATTTCAGAGTGTAAAATGTCATTGATAATATACAATCATAAGAATTCTGAAGAATGAAAAGTGATAAAGAGGGACTTATATCTTGACAAAGACAATCCTTTATTCTAACCCTTTGTAAACTGCAGCTCCAAATGGTTTCTCCAGGTGATACAAGATATCCTATCATTTAAGTGAGCACAAGTTTATGTATCATGAATGGCTGCGAAAGTTTGTTTGCTTATAAAATCCGAGAAGACAAGAGTGCTGTTTAATTTTAAAAAACTAATTTGTACAGACATGAGAATAAATGACTTTTTAAGATAGCTTCACCTCATGCAATTTACCAAAAAATGATTGTCATCATGTAATATGAAGCACCAGGTTGAGCAGGATGCAAAATGTATATAATATTAAGTTAGATTAGCTTATCTTAGATAAAATTTGAGTACTCTGGGTTAGGTTACTATTGAGCATTTTCTCACTTGGAAACTGGTGGGGTGGGTGCTAATATGATAATAATTTGCAAGGCAAAATATAATTAATAAATAATTGAATAAAAATGCACAAGGAAAAGCAGACCATGTCTTTGAAAGAAAAACATGTTACTATAAATATATCATGAGCTAGTTGAGAGGTTAATGATTAAACTCAAAAAATTGGTAAATAAAGGCTCTTTTCATATCAGAACCTTTCCCTTGCAGCTTATGCATTTCTATATGAACTCAGCTGACTTTGCTTTACAAGCGGGTGATTAATTAAGGCAATATTACATGATTTTACCTTATACGAAGCAGATTTGCCCAACCCCATCACCCAAAAAGCCAGGGTTTTCCATGGTCCCTCAAGCCTTTTGGATTGGGAGGGGGGTTGGGATACTAATTTAGAAACCAATAGTTAATTACACAGGAAAAAAAATATCTTATTCCTTTGATCACATTAAATTAAGCAAGAAATTCTAAAAATGGTCCTCGACTGTTATTGCAAATAAAAGCATCACTCATTAAGCACAATATAACGATCCAGCCTTAATTCCCAAAGCTTAAAAAACATGGAATTCTGACATAAAAGGATAACCATCCCAATACAGACAAAATAATAGCAACAGGGAATGATGACATAAAAGGATAAAAATCAAAATTTATATGTCAAAGAAGTGATCCCTGAGGCAAAGGTCTTTGCCTCAGGATCACAACCTCCAGCATGTAATATCTGATTGCTTTAAAAATGGGTGAATAAGCATATTTTCACAATATTTTCCTGTTATTCTCTGTATTCCCGTATAATATATATATATTATATATATTCTCCTCTTTATACTCTCCTGTCTCTTATGCCTTCGGTGATAATCAGTGCTATTATTGTTGTTATCGTTATCGTACCATTACCGTTTTTCGTTATGATGATGATGGTGATGGTGATGGTGAGGTGATGGTGATGGTGATGGTGATGGTGATGGTGATGGTGATGGTGATGGTGATGGGTGATGATGATGATGATGATGAGATGATGATGATGATGATGATGATGATGATGATGATGATGATGATGATCATGATTTTTTTTAACATATTTTATTACGTTGTGGAAAAAATATGATCAATGAAACAGTAGTTCACTTCTTACATGGATCGTTCTATTATTCTAATTTAAAATTTGGCATTTTCTCACTCCAAGCTGCTTTCTCTTGCTCTTTTGTTTTAAATTTTAAATCTACAGAGCAAGTAAATACGAGTGGTATTCGAGGCACAAACGTCAAATGCAATGTTTTGGTTCTCACTTTGTTTGTTTTTGATCAGCTGTTTCTTGTCAACAAGCCGGGAGGAAAACGAACGCAAAGTTTTAAAGTTATCAAAACTTATTTGACAAAAAAAGTTTATTTATGACTATAGTAATGAAGGTACGTTGGAAATTTAATAAAGACGATAAAAAAGGATATGAATTATGTAAAAAGCAAAAATGTATAACAACGAACGTAAATATTTAAATAAAGAGAGGCAGAGATTTTGACATTTTTTCCATCGCTATAAGTTCCTATGTGGGCTCATATATGACTTACGAAAGTATGTACTGAACGAGAGAGGGGAGAGAGAGAGAGATTAGAGAGAGAAAATGGAGAGAGAGAGAGAGAGAGAGATGGGGGGGAAAAGAAAAAGAGAGAGGGGGGCAGGGCGGGGGGGAGAGAGGCAGGGGAGAGAGGGGGGATAGGGAAAAGAGAAAGAGAAGAGAGAGAGAGGGGAGAGAGAGAGAAGAGGAGAGAGGAGAGAGAGAGGAGAGAGAGAGAGAGAAAAGAGAGAGAGAGAGAGAGAGAGAGAGAGAGAGGAGGGGGAGACAGAGAGAGAGGGAGATATGTAATGAGCACTAAGACACGAAGTAAGAATGACCCAAAAAATCGTCTGTGACCACCCTTTGTATACCTCACTTACTTGGTCTTTACTCATATGTTAATTATGTATACCTCATTTAATTAGTCTTTAGCTGGTAAGATAATTACTACTTAAATATTTTTTGAAAGATATTTATTTTCTTAGAAAGATGATACTTTATTTTACTATTTTTATATCAGGTGCTATATACGCTTACATTTTTACACTAAGATAAGGAAACAGTGTAAAATATGCGAGTTTACCCTACAAATTTCAGTTTTCTTTGTTTCCCCCACAATGCATTCTCTTTAATTAAAGGGTACGCAGTTATATTTCACTGTTGCTTATTATATTAAGGTTCTATAATGGATATTTTAATGAAGAAACCAATATGTATTATTTTGTTTCTGGAGAAATTCATTTAAGTTCCGGTATTATGCATGTATGATTAAGACGAAACAATATGCTTGTAATATATGTGACCTGGGCAGATGTTAAAATGTAAGAATATACAGTGTTAAACCCTGATATTATAGTCATAACCAGAAAGAGAGAGAGAGAACGAAACAAGTGCCTGGTAGACGATCGAAAGAGGTTAGTAAAATTCTTTAAATACCAGAAGCAAGAAAGAACATTCAGCTGTGCTAATATCAATAATAAAATTATAAAATACTATAGATCCGATTATAGAACAATAACAAAGTAATCATTTGAGAACAAATTGGAAAATCATGGTAAATAGAATATCTTCTTCACAGCTAGTGGCTGGGCACGTGGCACTGGATACCATTCAGATGTTTCTCTATTATTATTGAGGATTTAAAAACCCATTCAAGGAGTAAGTGTTAATGAAGTTTATAATAGAATAATACTATCTATGCTAAAATGAGGGTTTCATAAAAATAATATAATGTATAAATATAAAATACTCAGATCGTATATAATGGCATGAATATACACAATTTGTTTGTTTGTCAAAAGTAGTTTTTGTTCCACAAGAAATCAGTTATATTGAATCTTTTATTGTTTTATCATTCCAAAAATAGAACCATGTTTCTTTTTTTTTTTTTTTTTTTTTTTTTTTTTTGGGAATGGGTTTTGTGTGTTTTTGTTTTCCTGTTTTATATACTTCATGAGAAGTCCCTTGGAGCAGATGCCATCCTTTGGAATCCTCTGAAACTGATACAGGTGAAGATATGAAGAAAATTTAGGAAAAGTCTGTACAGACAAAGGATTCAAGAAGGAAGACATAAGAGAAGGACAGTCTGTACTACACACCTTATTGGAGAAGTGGACATCCGTGTCAATTAAGGTTTTTTTATTTGTAAAATTTTAATGATTTATAATTCAATATATCAAGAAAAGTAAAATTTATCAATTGTTTGATATTCCCTTCTCTCAGTTACCTTAAGGACTGAAATTAGATCATCAGTAACCCCTCTTACGATTATTGATTTATAGTGTGGGTTCATCAAGAGTTGACTCAGGTAATGATACAGGAGAGTCACACTTGACGTTAATAAATAGTGCCCCCTCTAGATAAAGCCGAGTGCATTTCCAGTAGAAAGGAAATAGTGGCTTTGACCATAGAGAGGAAGGTGGGCGCAATACAGATTTGACAGAGAGAAAGAGAGAGGGGGGGGGAGAGAGAGAGAGAGGACAGGGGGTGGGGCAAGAGAGAGAGAGAGAGAGAGAGAGGGGAGGTGGTAACCCTTTTCTAGCGAAGCAACCCTTAAGTGCATTTAAAAGCATGAATAGCAATCAAACTGTCTTTCATTTCAGTGTACCGACAACAAAATTGTAAATTATAACAAAATTTAGTAAAATAAGCAGTCTATTAGGTCTGCATACCATATTCACATCAAATTCTACTGCTTCACTATGCCGTTCTTTTTCTCGGTCTGCACTATCACTATGTCTAGGAGAGGGAAAACCACCCGGCGAGAGAGACGTTTTTGGGATCCCCTTTGGACGGCACCACCGCTCTGCAGCTGAAAAAGACATCCTACCTCTGAATCCCTAGGCTTTAAAATTTAGCTCAAGGCATGGGAAAAAAGTCTTCGGTATATTTGCATCCCAGTGGCTGCCTTCTTGGAAATTAGAAAACCTTAGTATCGGAACGATTAGACTATGGTTTCAATCTATTACTTACTGGACCACAACGGTAGCCACAGCCGTCAGCAGTAGACCTCAACCTTAGCAGAGGTAGCTATAGGGGGAGGGGGGAGGCCCTTTGCACGTGTATTCCCTCTGGGGCAGATATCAGGCTTGCAATTGCGGGGCTGATATTGGCGTTAGTTAACCAAGAGGGCAATTGTGAGAGTGGGGCATGACGTAGGTGAAGTTAAGAAATGATTGTTCCTTGTTATAATGGGATTCAACTGATCCCATCCGACTAGCATCTCCGAAACTCATAACATTTTGATATATTCTCAAACATGTTTGCCCTGTACGCGCACATTATTGGAGCCTGTTGAAACCTCTTTCCTTTTTGTGTAATACTCTATGAATATTTCACACGTGTCACTTGGGCTTTATCTTTTCATTAATACGAATAGCTTTGTATGTTTCTTGTAGAAATTCATATATAAAAATACATAAAACATTTCTGTCCCCTTTTAGCAGTACAACAAATATATGGTCCATAATTAAGGTCGCTCAAACGACTTTGTAAGAATGTTGTGAGTGAATAAAACAGGAAAACCCTCAATGAGTTTTATTTTTTAAAAAGGCGGTAGGAGCCATGGGGGGTGATTACTTTTGCCGTGTGCTTCTTCTCCGGATGGGCCTTCCTTGCTGGTCAGTAGCAGGATATATGGCTTGTTTTTACTCGGAAGTAACGGTTGTAAGAATGGATTAATGAATTTAGATGGATGTTATAACTATAGACATTAGGTTGTTTTAACTGGGTAAAACAGACAGATTTTGACTTTCCTTCCACGCAAGTTTGGGAAAGGCCAACATACCATCCTGCGTTCGTTTTGGCACTCCGTAGCGCTACGAAGCACACAATTTCAACAGAAAGACATGAGCGCGATACTGTATTTTGGTGTGGAGCACAAACGCTATCGTCCCCAGAAGTGGTGCGTCTAGCAGAAGACGCGTACATTGCTTACAAAAAGAGCTAAGTTGAATGCTAAGGAATATTTTTCGGTATCTATCTGCCATATCAACTTTTAAGATCAACTGAAAAACCCAGTGGGTGCTCCTTGACAACATATTCAGCGCAGCAAAGGTTGTTAAATGTGAAGAAACATGAGAGCATATTCCAGACTTGTAAGCAAAAGTGCTGGACTATTTATGGCAAATATGGCCATGTATAGATAAAAGATGACTGTTTTAAATATTAGATTAATAATAGCCATAGTAAATGTGTTTAAGCACAAAATTTAAAACCCAAAAAGCTCGTGTGGGGCAATGTTTACAGTTGAGCGTCACTGTTGCGCTATAGACTGTCCGTTCGAGTGTATTATTTGTAGAGCACAAAAGTAGTCTGTTTTCTCCAACGGATCCAAAGACATGTTTTAGGGCCACCCCATAGTTCGTAGATTTTTTAATTTAGTTATATATTATTACTATGAATATATAAAAAAAAAAATTGACCGTGGGTATTTTACCTTAATAAAACGTAATCAATTGAATCTATTTTTTTTGGCACAGTCCATTATCATCATTGGGGAGCTAACGCTGGCAGGGGCGCATAGCTGCTTTCACCCTTCGTTTCACTAAGGAGGGTCCTTATGGTGAGCCGCCAGGCAGGGGCCCATCCCCATCTGTAGCTCTTCATGAAAAAGTTTGATCGCTCGGCCCAAGCCATGATTTCCTAGATCATCCCACAGGCCTCCTCCACCCAGGGTTGTCGCAAATAGAAACAACTGGTGGACAGGATCATCATGTGGGAAATGAGCCAGGTGGCCTTTATAGCCTGCGTTGGTGATCACAGATTGTGAGGTAACAGGTCCTGTACCAGTCTCACAGTGCAACCTTTGGGTTGAATACATGGCCCCGCTAACTGTACCCGAGATCTGTTACAGAAGGCATGAGATTCCAAAGCAAAAAGATAGTGTCCAGTTGACAACCGTATAGTAAAACTGGTAGTATCAGGGTCTTGAAGACACGTAACTTGGTCCTTCTGCAAAGGTACCAGCACCTCCAGTTACTCTTGTCAAGAGATTCCCTGGGCCCCCGCTACCAGGCCAATCCCTCTACAAAATTCCTGGTTGACAACCCCAAATCATGAACTGCACTACCGAGGTATATAAAAAAACTCTGTAACCTCGACGTTCTCACCGCAAGCATTACTGACTGTACAGGATCTCTAGCAGGGCCCCCCAAGTCCTGGATCTTTGGGCTGGGTACAGACCTCTAGCCCGGGGGCTTTGTGCCATTACTAAATGCATCAAAAAACCGCCACTAGGGTTCCAGACTCAGAGAGAATAGCAACATCGTCAGCAAAGTCAAGGTCAACCTTGATATTGCCCAGAGTTTCTCTACAGTGGCCCGTGGCTCTACCCAATATCCAGCCCATGCAAGTGTTGAAAAGTGTTTGGTGCAAGAACACAGCCTTACCTCACTACTGAACTAACAAGGAAGCACTTTCAATACCAGTATGCAGGCTTTCTATTAATCCAATAATCCTTGTTGAAATTCCTCTAGTCTTAGGATCACCTAAACTGATTTTTGATGCACTGTTTTAAATACCTTCTTGAGGTTTAAAGTGAGCTGCAAGTTGCCCATGCCCGAACTCACGTCGGCGCTCTACAATAACTCGAATCACCAGGTACAGTCTATTACCAGGAGTGAATCCAGATTGCTCCGAACTCTGGTGCCTCAGCAAGTGGTCTCTGATATGTCTCAGAAGAATGTGAGCAAGAACCTTACCCGGTATAATGAGCCGTGTAATGCCTCGGTGATTGCTGCAGTCCCACCGATTTCCCCCTTTTTCCTTCAAGAGAGGGATGACCAAAAAACCTCAGCAAGTCAGGGGGAATGGTGCCAGTCTGCCAGATAGCAGACAGGACAGCATGCAAGTCCCTTTCCATAGGTTCTCCACCAGCCTTTAACAATTTAGCTGGGATGCCGGCTTTACCACTTTTTAGCTTCACCCAGGAAGATTGGACCCTCGCTGATGAGAGGGCCTGGCAAAAAAATCCGACACTACCCTCCCCCCAAAGTTAATTGTTGGTGGGTCAACCGGTACAACTGCTAAAAAATATCAGCCCAGTGACCCCCCCCCAACGGATTTGAGATTATCCGGGCCCCATTTGCTGGCGAGTGCAGTTATTAGAGCTAAGCTTCTCCAAGTTTTGGTAGGCAGGAATGCATTGCCCCATTCTCTTACGGCAAACCCACTATTTCCCTCTTACGGGGAAATCCGCTCAGGCTTTTTTTAAAGGGGGGCACTATTAATTAAATCAAGGGAGCTCTCCTATATCATTACCTGAGTCATATCTTGATGCCCACATAAAAGTTTTACAATAATCAAAGGGGGTTACTGTGATCTAATTCAGTCTTATAGGTAACGAGAGAATATCAAACAATTGAAAATCTTCACTTTTGATATTGAATTATAAATCTTTAAAAATTTGTAGACAAAAAACCTTTAATTGACACGGGTGTCCACTTCCCCCACAAATGTGTTAAATTAAATGCCCTTTCTCTTATTCTTCCTTTTTGAAAATTTGCTGAATATTTTTTCCAAATTTTTCCTTTTTCCTTTTCAGTTCGAGGTTTCCCAAAGGGTGGCTCTGCTTTAAATCTGGTCCATCTCATAAAAGGATCTCATGAAGAAACAAAACAAACAAAAAAGGAAAACCGAAAAAAAACATTCCAAAAAAAAAAGGAAAAAAAAAATTATTTGGGAATGATAAAAAAATGAAGATTCAATATAAAAGATTCTTTAGTAAAAATACTACTTTTGACAAAAAAAACAAAATTTTGTTTTCATTTCCATTTTAACGACTGAGTAGTTATATATTTAGCATTTTATTCTTTTTAGAAAAAACCCATTTTAGCATAGATAGTTACTATTATAAAATTTCAATAACACTTATTCCTTGAATGGGGTTTTTTAAATTTTCAAAAATAACAGAGAAAACATCTGATGGTATCCCAAGTGCCAGTGTCAGCCAAGCTGTGAAAATTCTTTTACAGGTTTTCCCTTTTTTTTTCAAAGATTACTTTTTTTTTGTTCTGAATCAGATCTATAGATTTTATAATTTTTTTATTGATATTATAAGCTGAAGGTTCTTTTTTACTTTTGGAATTTTAAAAAATTTTATAACCTCTTTGGACATTTACCCCCGGTACTTGTTTTGGTTCTCTCTCTCTTGGTTATGGCTATAATATCAGGGTTTAGCACTGTGTATCTTAACATTTTTTAAAATTACTCAGGTACATATATTACAAGGGTTGGTTTGTCTTATTCTATAAGCTAATGCCGGAATTAAATGAATCTCCAGGACAAAATAAAACATATTGGTTTTTCATTAAAATCCATTGTAGAACCTTAAAAATTTCAACAACAGTGAAATATAAAGGTGCTTTAATTTAAAAAGATACATTGGGGGGAAAAAAAGAAAAATGAATTTTTTTTAATGGTAAACTCCATATTTCACTGTTCCTTATCTTATGTAAAAGTATAAACTTTATAGCACCTGATACAAAAATAATAAAATAAAGTATTAACTTTTAGAAATGAAAAAACATTTTTTTTTAAAAAAAAAAAATAAAAAAAAATAAAAAAAGTACTAATTGTCTTACATAGGTAAAACTAAGTAAAAAGAGGTATACATAAGTAACAATGCGTAAAGACCAAATAAGTGAGGTATCCAAGGGGGGTCCGACAATTTTTTGGGGCTTTTTTTACTTCGTGCCCATGCTCATTACAGGACGAAAATCTTTTTCCGGGAAATGGCTTTCGACCTCTTACAAGATTCCCGATAAACTGTTATTGTCCCTTTTTAAGCAGGAGCTATTTTTGCGCACCACGAAAGATGCAAGTTGCGATCCCTGCATCGAGTCGGCGACAAGCATCTGGGCCAATACACTTTCGAGATAAAAAATTTGTCTGGCATTTACCAAACGAGTTCGATTCGCTTAAATTAATTTTGCTTTATAACCATGTTTGAATAATAAAATAATAATAAAATAATAATCCAAATGAAGATAAAAATTTTAAAAATGTAAATTACGGAAAAATATAGGGTAGGGGATTATACTCTCGACCCGTCTCGCTTTTGCCTTATTGTTTCCCCCATACAAATAGAGCTGAAAAAAGAAAGGGCCCCTTTCCCCTTTCCCCCCCTCTCTCCCCTTTGGGGCCGGGTTTGGGGGGGGAAACGGTTTCCCTTAAATTGGGGGGGGACCCCCATTTTTTTAGGGAAAAAAGAAGGGGGAGGAATTCCCCCGGTTTTTTCCCCGGCCCA
>NW_023660814.1:0-5000 GCF_015228065.2 Penaeus monodon
CAAAGCTAAAAACTACGGCTTTCGATTTTCTCCCTCTAAAATCGTCGACTCTTAAATATTATCCTAATCCTCTCCAGCACTGATTATGGATACCATATATATTCCTCTGCATCTGCCTCCCCTCTCACTCAATTTGACACAATCCACGATTGTGGTCTCCGTTTAAACCCTAGGTATCTTTTAATCCTCTCACTCGCATAATCAATATACTCTATTAACCCTATAGTCCGTAAAGGACATGATTAGTTTTTATCTGTATACATGGCAGAAAACGGTTGAATTTTGCTGGATACCCAGCCACCGACTATTACCTTCACTTCAAATATTCCTCTATACCCTTGGCAATCTTTCTGGTCAGGTCTGACCACCAATAAACTACAAACCATAAAAGCTTCCATATCTCCTTGGTCGGCATGTCATGCTCCAACCCAACTCTATACCCTCTTAAGTAATGTTCCTCTCTCAGTCCTCATATTCTACTGTCCTGCTCTCGCTTTACTCTTCCCGACCCCCAACCTGTTGAACATCCTCAAGAAATCCCCTACCTTTGCAATTGACAACATATTCGCCTTCCTCAGACAAAAAAATACCCTCCATTTGATCTAATCACCCTTGATCCTAAACCCTTCCCCTTCTATTAATCTATCCTACCCCATTGATTTTCTATCTTTCCACCTCTAACTACCATACTATCTTACTATACCATGATTGTTGAAATTTAATACATTTTGTTCTAACAAAGAACTTAAACCCCTTTCACCATAAGACTTTACCATAGTGCTATATGACCTTTGATGTCTAGCACATTTATTTTTCTAAACATTAACCAGTCATAGTTTTATGTCCTTTAAGTGTGTATACATTAAAAGTCTAGATAATGTTTCTTTAACCCCAGAGTTTCAAAAGTCAGGATTTCCAACTGTACTCCCAAAAAGGATGGTAGACGTATATCTTTTCCCTTTCATAGCAGCAAAGGTTTAATGATTTATAATATAAAGCGGTATATACCACAAAGGTAATTTTTTTTTGAGCGAATTGCTGTGCATGATGTTGCAGAATCATTTTTCCAGAGACTTGGAATCAGGAGAGTTACACATAATCCTGGTAACAAACCAAAAGAAGGCAGTACGAGCATCCCACTGTCCTTCAGTTTCACTATTAACAGATTCACCATAAACAATGGTAAATTGGGTAAATCATATAATTCATTGGTCCTTAGTGTGTTATGGCAGATGGGGTATATTAACAAATAACATTAAGAAGGATTTCGAACTGAAGAGAAAGAGTGCAAACAGAATTCGTGCTGCATGAGATCATTAATGGTAGAAATAACAACTCTAAAAAGATTGAAAGAGAAAAGGCAAACTTTGCTGTATCTTGTATAAGTTGCTTCATGGCCTATGATAATAATACATCCATGGATAGTCGTACCAGTGGAAATTAAAAGTGAAAAAGATTTGCAGAGATCTTGATGAGATAAGAATTGGGCAAGGAGTCTCTAGGGGAGACAGTGTATCCCTGTAATTGTTTGTGGGATAACTTGCTATAAGGGGAAAGCTGCGTACCATATTCTTAAGCAGCTCTTGAGAAAATGGGCAAATGGGGAACATAATAGAGAAAACTAGATCGTATCCAAATGTAATCACATACGAGCTGTGTACCTGGACGCACTGAGGAACTGACACCGGTTGCAATACGATCAACTGAAAATGTAAACAGATATATTTGCACAAGATCAGACGACTAGAACAAGCCACACAACTAACAAGATACAAAAGGATAATATAATTGAGTGTGGGGGTAACAGCAGAGCTTATAATGCTAATGTAGAATCTTCCCAAAGTATGTAAATACGAGTCGAGCAGAGAAAAGTACTTGAGATTCTATAGTTTGTAGAGCTTTTCAGTCAAGAATAGGAATCTTTTATATGTCCTGTTATCTCATTCTCAGATAAAGCAAGGTCAGGCTACCCGTTGGTGGAGATAATGGGGTGTCTGATTCAACTATTTAAACTAGTAAATATATACACCAATGGTTAAAAAAAAATCGTTTCTAATAATCTGATAACAATAGTGAGAACACCACTAGTGACGTAATATACTGATGGCACATTAGTGATAAAAACATAATAATGATAGGATGCTGTTCTAGTTCTGGACTAGAAAAGAAACGCATGTGAAGGACCTGCGATTTCCTCTTAGGTGTTCTTGTCAGGGACAGTGGTGGATGTTTCATATGTTTTCTGGTGTTTCTTTACAATACTTGAGGTGAAGAAAATTCCGATCAGCTCTGACAAAAATAAAAGGGAATTCTTCATGTTCCTCCGCTTCACACACTTCACAGTGAGTATCGCTGCCAAACGTGTGAGTTCAGAGACAAAATAAATGATTGTACACCACAAATCGTACAATGAATGAGGATATGCTACGCAACAACTTGAACGAAACATACCTTACACTTCACATGGTGTAACATTATCACGAAAAAAGCAGTGTACATAATATCAGAACCCACATCATTATCACAACCCACAGTTGATATAAAGACAGGCAAGTGCCGCAGCCCCTCTTTCAAATCGAATTCGTCCCCGTTTGCCTCTCACGTCTTGTAATGATAAACACAAAATCTCTACCGTGTTCTAAATCTGCTCACATAACGGGGACAAATCCTTTAATTCGAGGGAGCACGGATTCCAATATATCAAAGAAAGGAAAATCTTGCAAGTACATCGAAATACGCTTGCGGCTGAAGCAAACGGTCGCAAGAAATTCTTGGGCTGGGATTTTGGGATTAACGGCACCGTTTCGATCTGTCCACGTGGGCTACACTGTCACATGCATTAAACTTTTGCTCGTAAATATGAATTTAAGAGTAAACAAAAAAAATATATAGGAGGATATCAGTGAAATATACAAACCATCTATAAAATCATCATTACCAGTCATTTGCCAGTTACGAAGACCGTAACGACGTTTGACGACGGCGCTTAAGAAAGGCGACATCGACGAAGTTTGTTTCATATACTCGCTCTGACTTTCATATAACCAAGATATTCACTTGAATCAGACTCGGAGGCAAGGAAATGTCCGACCCAAGAAAAAAAAAGATCATTGTCGTGATATCCGTGTTTACATTGGCCAAGACAAGCGGAAGGCAACAAGCGGACGTTGTCTCTGGGAGTCATTTAGATCGGTGCTTTTCTCAAGGAAAGACTTGCTCTTCCGTGTCTACCGAAGAAAAAGCCTTTAGAACAATAATAAGAGGAATAATGCCTTTTCCTCAGCGGTCACGGAAGGGGAAGCTCTGACTTGAAAATAGCGTTAATCCGAGTAACTCCCAGAGAAAAACGACCGCTTGTTGCCCTGTCGAATGCAAACAAACCAAGGTCCTGACACTTCTTGACATCATCCTTGACTCTGAGTCTGATTCACCTGATTTTCTAGGTTATATGACACTCGTGAGCATCTAGCTCCCCTCTGCTTTACTGTTTATGAAGGGCTGTTAACTCGTCTATGCAATAATAATTATAATAATAATGGTAATGATAATCACGGTGATGTTAGTAGTTGTAGTAGTAGTAGTAGTAGTAGCAGTAGTAGTAGTAGTAGTAGTAGTAGTAACAATAATAATAATAATCTTAAAAATAACAATAATGGTGATGATATTGATAATTATAGTATTAATAATGATGATAATATTAATATAAATAGTAAGAATAATGATCACCACGAGGACAAGGATATTGATAATAAAATGATGAAATAATATTTTGGATGGCGACAACAATTTTCATACTGGTGCAAATGACAAAAGCAATATTTCTAGATGTATTGATTACACTGACATGGCAACAGTAATTGTGAATGCCGTCGGAAATTATAAAGGCTATTTTCAAATTCGCACGCTTTCAAGCAAAATTTAGCCTACGGAACCAACCAGCCTCATGTTGTGTTGAGAAGTTTAAGCTTATTTTTGCTTTTCAAGTCTCCAATCTATCTAAAACAGATGAATAAATAAATAATATATGGATAAAAGGAAAGTTAAAAAATATAGGATCGTACGAAGTCCCGTTGCCATCGCGTGTACCTCCTTTGAAAGGAGAATGGATGAAACACAATCTTGAAAAGGCTAAATAGAAAAAGAAAAAGAAATAAAAAATCACGAGAGCAGTAGACGTAAAATACAAAAAAAAAAAAAAAAAAAAATGTGAAATGGAAGATCATGAAAGTTAAGTATCTGGTAAAAGTTGGAATTCGAAACATCTGAACAGGAAGGAACGAAACGAGATGCCGCTGTGCTTCCGCCTTAGTGTTCGAACGAATAAGCTGTTGTAAGGAACGTCTGTGTTCGGCAGTTATTTTTAAGAAGATATGATTATTTTGTGCGTAAAATATTCATAACATGTGTGAGATATAGGGATTTTCTTCGTAATGGTTATTTACCTGTTCATTACCCCTCCTTTCATGGCGGCAAAATTTGAAATGTCATTAACAGCTATATTATTGTTTTAGTGTGTCTAAATCTTGAGTTACATTGTTTGAATCGTTATGGGACTTGCCTGACTTTATTCGGAAAGAAGTAGAGTAAAATCAGAACACATAATGTACACATACATAAAAACATATGCGTCTATTCCTCACAGAATGCGTGGTCCATCGAGCGCACTATGAGGCTGCTGCGCCTCTATGTTCTGTGCTTGGGCGTCTGCTTGTCCGCGGCCGGAGGCGACGAACAAAAAAGTAGCGTAGCTTTATTTTTTTATCTATTTATGATTGTTATTTTATTTTATTTATTTATTTTTATTATATAATATATATTTTTTTGTCTTGTCGGGCATGAAAAGGCTTATTTTACTTCTAAGTGTGATCTGTTTCAAAGTCTAAATGTTCATGCAATGCCTAATACATTTCCTTACCTTTCGCCATGCAGGATGTGTCATCACGGAAATGAAAAATAAGATTGAAAAACTAACAAAGGAAACACTAGGAAAACCCCTTTAC
>NW_023660814.1:10000-18603 GCF_015228065.2 Penaeus monodon
GGTGGAAGCTGTTGGACCCGTTGGCGTGGAAACTGCCGGCTCCGAATTTCCAGGCAGATAATTTCGTTGTGCCGCGAAGCTAAATTGATATTAAGGCTACGGAAGTGTTGTGAATCTATTTCTGCTGCAGAAAAGGGAGGCATCATTTTTTGCATGCGTTATTAGCTTCCAAGTTCTTAAGACGTCGTTATTCTTCGGGCATTCTCTTTCTCTCTCTCTCTCATTATCTCTCTCTCTCTAGTCTTTCTCTCTCCCAACTTTCCACACCCTCTCTCTCTCCTAATTCCCCCCTTCTCTCTCTCCTAACTTCCTCTTTCTCTCGGCTCTATCTCTCTGTCTCCCTCCCTCCTCCCTCCCGCTCTCCCTCTCTCTCTCCCTCTCTCTCTCCTTCCTTCCCATTCTCTCCTCGTCGTACCCATAATCCATCACTCTCCCTCTCTCTCCGTCTCCTCGTTGGTACCCTCATAAACCTCATAAAACAAACACATGTGAGTGAACTCCATGAGGTCCTACCATTATTCTTCCCCTCGGCCTTTGCTTCCATGGAAATATCACAGTTTACTCGCCAAAGATTTCAATGATTTCAATGGGGGGGGGGGGAGAAGGATAAGGGGCCTGTTTCCGGTTTTAGTATCTGGTTTTAGATTTTTTCTCTCTCTCTCTCTCTCTCGCTTTTTTCTCTTTATCAGATCTCTCTCTCTCCGTTACCTAAACCGGTGATAAGTTCTCCTCTGTCGTTTTCTTTTTCTTGATGAACTTCATTATCTCTCTCTTATCTTTCCTCTCTCTCTCTCTCTCTCTCTCTCTCTCTCTCTCTCTCTCTCTCTCTTCTCTCTCTCTTTCTTATTCTTCTGTTGCTTCTTCCTTTTCAGATTTTGCTTCTTTTTGTGTTTTTCTTTGTTTTTTTTTGTTTTTTTGTATCCTGTTTCTTGTTTCTTGTTCTTCTTTGTAGGTCTGTGTGGTTGTGTGTGTGGTGTTTTGGTGTGTGTGTGTGTGTGTGTGTGTGTGTGTGTGCGTGTGGGGTGTGTGTGTGTGTGTGTGCGTGTGTTGTGTGTGTGTGTGTGTGGTGTGTGTGTGTGTCTGTGTGTCTGTGTGTTTGTGTGTGTGTGTGTTTCACGCTGTCTAAAAAGGCAAAGAAAATGAAAAAATAGGCAACACTTATTCTGAAAGTTCCTAAATACAAGATTTATAACAGCCCATGTACTGTAAGAGAATATACTAGTCTGACAAAAGGAAATGTATTTGTGTAAATACACTGACAACCCTGATACTCTGTGATTTTAGAGAAGATTATACATATAATACATACATTCTAAACACACATCTATATACATATAAATACGCGTGCACTCGCGCACACACACGCACACACACACACACACACACACACACACACACACACACACACACCCCACACACACACACACACACACACACAGATATTGCGCGTGTTGTGTGTGTGTGTGTGTGGTGTGTGTGTGTGTGTACACACATGTATATGTGTTACAGTAAATGAGTGCATCGTAAGAGATCGCCGATGCCGCGCGTGACCCAAGAGCCAAGCGAGGGCGGGCTGTCTCTACACCTGAAGAAAGCTTGCGAGCCGAAGGGCGCCACTCGCGCCTAAGGAAGGGCGCCGCAAATGCTGTTCACGCTCTCGTACAGGATGGTCACCTTTGTCGCGCCCTCCGGAGCTTCCTCATACACATTTTCACTCTCTGTCGGACTGAGCGTCATCGTGGTGCTCCCTCATGCCTCGTTCCCTCATCACGGCTCCTTCAGGCGGGGATTTGAGAAAGGGGGGCGGCCGGGTGGGGGCAGATCCTGGGCCCCGAGAGAGACCAAGGGCAGGTTCTGGGCCCCGAGAGAGACCAAGGGCAGGTTCTGGGCCCCGAGAGAGACCAAGGGCAGGTTCTGGGCCCGAGAGAGACCAAGGGCAGGTTCTGGGCCCCGTGAGAGACCAAGGGCAGGTTCTGGGCCCTGTGAGAGACCAAGGGCCAGGTTCTGGGCCCGAGAGAGACCAAGGGCAGGTCGTCTTCTTGGCGGTGGCTATCTCTTCTGCGCTCCGCCTCCTGTGCTTCACTGAGGTCCAAATGTTGCAGAGGATTTAGAGGAAACAGATCGGCAGAAGCAGCAGCGAACTGATTTTCCAAAACAGAATTTGGCCGCCGCCGTCTCTGTAGGCAACATGTAAAATAAATAATTACAACCAAGATATTGGACGATCCTTTTCTTTTGTGCCATTATTAACCTTGAAAAGATACCTCGACCATCAGTGAATCACATTTAGCGATGATGAATATGAATGGAAGGAAAGCATTTCGAGGATTTGAAAAGTTTAACTTAATAGTGAAATTGCTTATTTATATTTTTTTTCCTAGTCTTAATTGCTTCTTTTTACTGATAGATGTTATTAAGAAAATTCGGTAGCAAGAAAATCCTAATGTTAGCATAACTGAAAAGAATAAGTGATATATTTGTAAACGAAAATATGTGGGGATGACGTCATGGATAGTGTTAATAGTGTATTGAGTAAAATACCTGTTCTGTCTATATAAAGAAAACCGATGAAGCCACTTTCTAACTATGCATTTCACAGCTGTTAATTACATCGTATATTATTACACATATATTTTTTCAAAGGGAGTGGGTAGTTTATGACATTAAAAATAATCTCGTGGCATTTCCCTACCTGCTTCCTCCAATGGTCAGCGAAGAGAGCTGAGGGTCGGTGTTGTCTGAACAATTAAGGGCAAACAGGGCAATTCCTTCTACTTGAATTGTGTAGTTCCTTCAGTGAACAATTTGAGCAGTTCCGTAGGATGTGAGTCTCATTGATAGCCGGGATGGACACAGTCGGAAAGTCCGTTGTCATTTGCCTGAGGAAAAATACGATGATGTAAGGTTCTGGTATAGTGACTGATGCTTGGGAATATTCCCTCAGTCAGTTTCTAAAAACCCGGGATCTTATAGCTACCTTTTTGGTTGAGAATTCTATCGTGGTCCATCTCTTAAGAAGAAGCTGAGTCTCATTCTTCAAATTGACAGTCTCGCTTGCTTCATCACCTCCACTGTTATTTCTTAAAAACAGCACGAAAGTCACCGAAGACAGAGAAGGACCAGACCACAGGTAAAGGGTTTTCCTAGTGTTTCCTTTGTTAGTTTTTCAATCTTATTTTTCATTTCCGTGATGACACATCCTGCATGGCGAAAGGTAAGGAAATGTATTAGGCATTGCATGAACATTTAGACTTTGAAAACAGATCACATTAGAAGTAAATAAGCCTTTTCATGCCCGACAAGACAAAAAAATATATATTTATATAATAAAAAATAAATAAATAAATAAAATAACAATCATAAATAGATAAAAAAATAAAGCTACGCTACTTTTTGTTCGTCGCCTCCGGCCGCGGACAAGCAGACGCCCAAGCACAGAAACATAGAGGCGCAGCAGCCTCATAGTGCGCTCGATGGACCACGCATTCTGTGAGGAATAGACGCATATGTTTTATGTATGTGTACATTATGTGTTCTGATTTTAACTCTACTTCTTTCCGAATAAAGTCAGGCAAGTCCCATAACGATTCAAACAATGTAACTCAAGATTTAGACACACTAAAACAATAATATAGCTGTTAATGACATTTCAAATTTTGCCGCCATGAAAGGAGGGGTAATGAAAGGTAAATAAAACCATTACGAAGAAAATCCTATATCTCACACATGTTATGAATATTTTACGCACAAAATAATCATATCTTCTTAAAAATAACTGCCGAACACAGACGTTCCTTACAAACAGCTTATTCGTTCGAACAAATAAGGCGGAAGCACAGCGGCATCTCGTTTCGTTCCTTCCTGTTCAGATGTTTCGAATTCCAACTTTTACCAGATACTTAACTTCATGATCTTCCATTTCACATTTTTTTTTTTTTTTTTTTTTGTATTTTACGTCTATGCTCTCGTGATTTTTTATTTCTTTTTCTTTTTCTATTTAGCCTTTCAAGATTGTGTTCATCCATTTCTCCTTTCAAAGGAGGTACACGCGATGGCAACGGGACTTCGTACGATCCTATATTTTTTAACTTTCCTTTTATCCATATATTATTTATTTTCATCTGTTTTAGATAGATTGGAGACTTGAAAAGCAAAAAATAAGCTTAAACTTCTCAACACAACATGAGGCTGGTTGTTCCGTAGGCTAAATTTTGCTTGAAAGCGTGCGAATTTGAAAATAGCCTTATAATTTCCGACGGCATTCACAATTACTGTTGCCATGTCAGTGTAATCAATACATCTAGAAATATTGCTTTTGTCATTTGCACCAGTATGAAAATTGTTGTCGCCATCCAAAATATTATTTCATCATTTTATTATCAATATCCTTGTCCTCGTGGTGATCATTATTCTTACTATTTATATTAATATTATCATCATTATTAATACTATAATTATCAATATCATCACCATTATTGTTATTTTTAAAAATTATTATTATTATTGTTACTACTACTACTACTACTACTACTACTGCTACTACTACTACTACTACTAAAAACTACTAACATCACCGTGATTATCATTACCATTATTATTATAATTATTATTGCATAGACGAGTTAACAGCCCCTTCATAAACAGTAAAGCAGAGGGGAGCTAGGATGCTCACGAGTGTCATATAACCTAGAAAATCAGGTGAATCAGACTCAGAGTCAAGGATGATGTCAAGAAGTGTCAGGACCTTGGTTTGTTTGCATTCGACAGGGCAACAAGCGGTCGTTTTCTCTGGGAGTTACTCGGATTAACGCTTATTTCAAGTCAGAGCTTCCCCTTCCGTGACCGCTGAGGAAAAGGCATTATTCCTCTTATTATTGTTCTAAAGGCTTTTTCTTCGGTAGACACGGAAGAGCAAGTCTTTCCTTGAGAAAAGCACCGATCAAATGACTCCAGAGACAACGTCCGCTTGTTGCCTTCCGCTTGTCTTGGCCAATGTAAACACGGATATCACGACAATGATTTTTTTTTTTTCTTGGGTCGGACATTTTCCTTGCCTCCGAGTCTGATTCAAGTGAATATCTTGGTTATATGAAGTCAGAGCGAGTATATGAAACAAACTTCGTCGATGTCGCCTTTCTTAAGCGCCGTCGTCAACGTCGTTACGGTCTTCGTAACTGGCAAATGAACTGGTAATGATGATTTTATAGATGGTTTGTATATTTCACTGATATCCTCCTATATATTTTTTTTGTTTACTCTTAAATTCATATTACGAGCAAAAGTTTAATGCATTGGACAGTGTAGCCCACGTGGACAGATCGAAACGGTGCCGTAATCCAAAATCCAGCCCAAGAATTTCTTGCGGACCGTTTGCTTCAGCCGCAAGCGTAAATTTCGATGTACTTGCAAGATTTTTCCTTTCTTGGATATATTGGAATCCGTGCTCCCTCGAATTAAAGGATTTGTCCCCGTTATGTGAGCAGATTAGAACACGGTAGAGATTTGTGTTTTATCATTACAAGACGTGAGAGGCAAACGGGGACGAATTCGATTTGAAAGAGGGGCTGCGGCACCTTGCCTGTCTTTATATTCAACTGTGGGTTGTGATAATGATGTGGGTTCTGATATTATGTACACTGCTTTTTTCGTGATATGTTACACCATGTGAAGTGGTAAGGTTATGTTTCGTTCAAGTTGTGCGTAGCAATATCCTCATTCATTGTACGATTTGTGGTGTACAATCATTTATTTTGTCTCTGAACTCACACGTTTGGCAGCGATACTCACTGTGAAGTGTGTGAAGCGGAGGAACATGAAGAATTCCCTTTTATTTTTGTCAGAGCTGATCGGAATTTTCTTCACCTCAAGTATTGTAAAGAACACCAGAAAACATATGAAACATCCACCACTGTCCCTGACAAGAACACCTAAGAGGAAATCGCAGGTCCTTCACATGCGTTTCTTTTCTTAGTCCAGAACTAGAACAGCATCCTATCATTATTATGTTTTTATCACTAATGTGCCATCAGTATATTACGTCACTAGTGGTGTCTCACTATTGTGTATCAGATTATTAGAAACGATTTTTTTTTAACCATGGTGTATATATTTTCTAGTTTAAATAGTTGAATCAGACACCCCATTATCTCCACCAACGGGTAGCCTGACCTTGCTTTATCTGAGAATGAGATAACAGGACATATAAAAGATTCCTATTCTTGACTGAAAAAAGCTCTAAAAACTATAGAATCTCAAGTACTTTTCTCTGCTCGACTCGTATTTACATACTTTGGGAAGATTCTACATTAGCATTATAAGCTCTGCTGTTACCCCCACACTCAATTATATTATCCTTTTGTATCTTGTTAGTTGTGTGGCTTGTTCTAGTCGTTGATCTTGTGCAAATATATCTGTTTACATTTTCAGTTGATCGTATTGCAAACCGGTGTCAGTTCCTCAGTGCGTCCAGGTACACAGCTCGTATGTGATTACATTTGGATACGATCTAGTTTTCTCTATTATGTTCCCCATTGCCCATTTTCTCAAGAGCTGCTTAAGAATATGGTACGCAGCTTTCCCCTTATAGCAAGTTATCCCACAAACAATTACAGGGATACACTGTCTCCCCTAGAGACTCCTTGCCCAATTCTTATATCATCAAGATCTCTGCAAATCTTTTTCACTTTTAATTTCCACTGGTACGACTATCCATGGATGTATTATTATCATAGGCCATGAAGCAACTTATACAAGATACAGCAAAGTTTGCCTTTTCTTTCAATCTTTTTAGAGTGTTATTTCTACCATTAATGATCTCATGCAGCACGAATTCTGTTTGCACTCTTTCTCTTCAGTTCGAAATCCTTCTAATGTTATTTGTTAATATACCCCATCTGCCATAACACACTAAGGACCAATGAATTATATGATTTACCCAATTTACCATTGTTTATGGGAATCTGTTAATAGTGAAACTGAAGGACAGTGGGATGCTCGTACTGCCTTCTTTTGGTTTGTACCAGATTATGTTGTAAACTCTCCTGATTCCAAGTCTCTGGAAACTGATTCTGCAACATCATGCACAGCAATTCGCTCAAAAAAAAATTACCTTTGTGGTATATACCGCTTAATTATTATAAATCATTAAACCTTTGCTGCTATGAAAGGGAAAAAGATATACGTCTACCATCCTTTTTTGGGAGTACAGTTGGAAATCCTGACTTTGAAACTCTGGGGTGTAAAGAAACATTATCTAGACTTTTAATGTATACACACTTAAAGGACATAAAACTATGACTGGTTAATGTTTAGAAAAATAAATGTGCTAGACATCAAAGGTCATATAGCACTATGGGAAAGTCTTATGGTGAAAGGGGTTTAAAGTTCTTTGTTAGAACAAAATGTATTAAATTTCAACAATCATGGTATAGTAAGATAGTATGGTAGTTGAGAGGTGGAAAGATAGAAAATCAATGGGGTAGGATAGATTAATAGAAGGGGAAGGGTTTAGGATCAAGGGTGATTAGATCAAAGGAGGGTATTTTTTTGTCTGAGGAAGGCGAATATGTTGTCAATTGCAAAGGTAGGGATTCTTGAGGATGTTCAACAGGTTGGGGGTCGGGGTAAGAGTAAAGCGAGAGCAGGACAGTAGAATATGAGGACTGAGAGAGGAACATTACTTAAGAGGGTATAGAGTTGGGTTGGAGCATGACATGCCGACTAAGGAGAGATGGAAGGTTTTATGGTTTGTAGTTTATGGTGGTCAGACCTGACCAGAAAGATTGCCAAGGGTTATAGAGGAATATTGAAGTGAAGGTAATAGTCGGTGGCTGGTATCCAGCAAAATTCAACCGTTTTCTGCCATGTATACAGATAAAAACTAATCATGTCCTTTACGGACATAGGGTTAATAGAGTATATTGATTATTGCGAGTGAGAGGATTAAAAGATACCTAGGGTTTAACGGAGACCACAATCGTGGATTGTGTCAAATTGAGTGAGAGGGGAGGCAGATGCAGAGGAATATATATGGTATCCATAATCAGTGCTGGAGAGGATTAGGATAATATGAAGAGTCGACGATTTTAGAGGTAGAAAATCGAAAGCCGTAGTTGTTAGCTTTGGAAGAAATTGATGTTAGTGCCGACTGGAGAAGCTAAGGGCTAGTATGGAAGGACCAGAAGCAAAGATGGCTAGATCATCTACACATAGTGAAGGCAGGACTCCTAGTGGTAGAGCTGAAACTAATCCATTTACAGCAATGAGAAAGAGTGTGGTGCTGAGCACCACATTCCATCTTGGGACACTTCCAAAAGGGAAAATTTGAGGAAGATGAATGTGGCATTCACTTGGAATGATTGCCGGAATCGGGGTAGAGAAAGTGGAGGATGGATGAGAGGAACTTCATTGGCTCATGCTTAGGAATTTTCTTTGGTCCTCAAGGGTTTCTAGAGGGGATTTGGGTAGGAAAGGTTAGGGAGACAGGATTTCTTTTTATAAGAAGGTGAAGAGAATATAGGTATCTGAGGGACTGGGATGTAGGTGTAGGATGGGATATAGTGGAGAAGATGGGGGGGGGGGTGAGACATCGGGGAGGGACATAG
>NW_023660815.1:0-5000 GCF_015228065.2 Penaeus monodon
AGTCATGGGCAACCGCTGACAAGTTAAATATGCTCTGGAAGGAACAAAGAAAGATAAAGAAAACCATGTCCAATTAAGAAACACATTAAAAATCGGAACGTGGACGTAAGGAAAATGAACGATGGGTTTGATTACTACTGTCTGTAACGAAATGGATAGATACAACATTCAAATACTAGGAATAAAGTGAAATCAATTGGAAAAGTAATGGAATTTTCCAAAACTAAAGAAAACTAGACAGTTCTTTTTTCTGAAAAGAAAATTATAGTCACGGAGTTGGTATGATTCTTACGAAAAAAACTGGAAATGCACTAATTGGTACAGCCCAATAATGATCGATTTTAAAATTTCAGACTACAAGCAAAACCTCATAACATTAGTATTATAAAATGCTACGCCCCAAACCCAAACATTGAAAGTGATGAGAAATGGACATTTTTTATAACACTCCCCAAAGAAACTTTAGACACAATCCCTAACAGAGATGTAAAAGTAATCATGGGAGACCTCAACGCCAAAGTAGGCAAAATGATCTGAAAAATGACACTGTGGAAAATTGGGCCTTGAAGATATAAATGAAAGAGGTAAATATTTTATTGAATTCTGTAGTACAAATAATCTAGTTATAGCTAATACATTGTTCCACACCCCCCAAAGACACTTGTACACGTGGTTTTAAACCAGATAAAAGAACAACGCAACCAAATTGACTACTTGTGCGGGAACCAAAATGGAAAAGTTGCAAAAAAAATGCCAAGACAAGACCTGGTGCCGACTGCAACAGTGACCACCAACTACAAACTATCGACTTTCAATAAGACTCAAAGATGGAGCGTCCAATACCACCTCTAAAGCTCGACTAAAAAAACTCTTGATACAATTACAGAATTACAGTGTCAAACAATTTGAAGTACTCAATCAATTGAAGATGATAAACCACCAAATGAGTTTGGGAAAAAGGGAAAAAAAGAACTCTTGCTGAGCGCTGTTTAAAGAACTATCGCCAAAAGAAAAAGAAAATTTCCCCCCTGATATCTGAAAAAGCACTAAGTGAAATTGAAACAAGATGCCTAAAATCAAAAAGGGATCAATAATCTAGTTGAAGAAGTAAATTTTCAAAAAAAAAAAAATACAAAATTCAAAGATTAAATTTCAACAAGATAAGGAAAACTATTTAAATGAACATTGACAGAGAATTGAAAACTGTTCTATCAATCAGACAACTAAAGAATCTACCAAGGAGTACGAAACATCACCCCGAAAATTTAAACCTACAAAGGACACTATCAAAAATGAAGATGGACTTTTTTTGTGATGGAAAAGAAGTCCAAAAATAGATGGTATCAATATTGTTCCAACCTATACAAAAGAATAAAGATCTAACAAAAACATTAATTAGAGACTCTATGACAGCGAAGATGAACCACCGCCACTGCTAGACGAAGTTATAAAAGCCATAAAAGAGTTAAAGAATAACAAAGCCCGGAATGGATGAAATAAAGCGGAACTAATCAAGAGAGAGATATAAATACACATTATAAAATATATATATATAATATATATAAAATAATATATATATAATATATAATATATATATATATTGTTGTGTGTGTGTGTGTGTGTGTGTGTGTGGGGTGTGGTGGCGCGCAATTTTACATATATATATATGCACATATCATATATATACATGCACATCCCACACACACACACATATATAAATATATATATACTTATTTACAGTATGTATTTTATATATATATATATTTTATATTATATATATTATATTTTATATATACATATTGTGTATGTATGTATGTGTACAACTATATGTATGTATGTATTAATATATATAATATATACTTATATTTTTATATAAAAAAATTATATGTTTATATATGTATATTGGTATCTATATTTATAATATATATATATATATAATATATTTTTATTTTTATATATTTGTGTGTTTTGTGTGTGTGTGTGGGGTTGTGTTGTGTGTGTGTGTTTACTACCCTATTTTATATTGTATATATATGCATATCTATATCCATATATTTATATCACATATGTATGTATGTTTGTGTATATGTTACATTATATGTATGCACATATTGATATTGCTATGCCAGTGGTCTTTGTCTCTGTGCGAAACATGTTTTTAACATGAAAAGGATGCCCGGGGCATGTGTTAACTGAAGGGACCTGGGCAAACATGACGAAAATGGCTGTGAGCGGGGGAGCGGAGGAACAAGCCAGAGATGCAGTTGGGTGCTGCTCCTGTGAAGACCTCGTGTGTCCCTTTGTGACCTGATAAACTTTGTGTTGCCCTGTTATAAGCTATAGCGTGCAGTGTGACATGCTGGTTTCCCCCTGTATTGTGCCTATAGAAAAGTGTACGGTAAATAACTTGTGGAAAAAAAGGGAAAGACTGTAACTTTGTGTTTATTTCGTGCCCTCCCCTCGCCACTTGGCGTTTCCCCTCGTGGTGTTCTGGGACGCTGGGGTGATCGGTGCCTCTTGGACTGTTCGTGTTCACGACCCTGTGGATAACACGCCGTCTGCCTAGCCTGCCTTGTGTTGGTGGATGAGAGACGAGGCGGTGGGCATAACAAATGGTGTCAGATGGGATTAGTGATATTTGATCAGTGAGACGCCCCGATTTATCATGTCGTCCAAAGATGGCGGCAACCATGAGGGAAAGGAGGCTATGACTGAGGCAAGCATGAGTGAGGTGAAGCCAAGCCAGATGGACCTATCACTGCCATGCTGGCCAGTATGAGGGGGGAAAATGGCACAAAGGGCAGAAGAGCAGGCACAGAGGCACACGAGCAGGCGCACCATCTCGTCGAGATGCAGGCAAGGAAGGCAGAGAACAGTTCTGCCAACTTGTTGAGGTGCTACAGAGCAATCTTGCATCTGTGAAGATGGAAACTCTGCAGTACACCGACAAGGCCTGCAACAGCGTGAAGAGTGAACTGATGGAGGAGGTGCAGACTCTGGAGGGCGGGGTTTTCCAGGGCCTGAGGGGAAAGTGGGGCGGAAAGGCGGTGTCATGAGGTAGTAACTTTTGCAAGCAGAGAAGGCAGACAAGGTTCTGGCAAATATGCCAGAGTGTCAGATTTACTGGGGTCTGCGGGGTCCGGGCAGGGACCCCCGGGCCTCGCAGCGTCGTGTCGGAGCCAGTGATCGCTGCAGAAGGCTGGGGACCCATCGGAACCGCTCCCTTGGGTATAGGTGGCGGCAAACTCGGACCCGGTCAACCCGCCTCGTTGCCTCCCCTCACCCCCTTCCTCCCCCCCGGGTGTGGTGTTCACGGCACGCTTTTCTCCACCCGCAGCCCCTCGGCCTCCAGACATTCTGTGAGGCGTAAGCCAGCTGAGTACGACGGGAAGGTGCCGGGGAGGCATATGTAAACCAATTTTTAAAATGCTGGAAATCTGCCCAGGGCTGGAGCCAGGAAGAGAAGGCCCTGCAAGCTGGTAGCAGCGCTAAGGGGCCCCCGGTGGAAGTGTTGGGGCATCTGCCGCCATCCCAACATGCCTCTTACACCAGCGTGGCAGAGGCATTGAAACGCCGTTTCGGGCACCACCACCAGGCCGAGGTATATTGGGCCCACTTGAAGAAGCGGACTCGTGAATGTGGCGAGACACTGTCCCAGCTGGCGCAGGATGTGGAGGCGCTGGTAAGGAGGTCATACCCTGCGGTTGCGGAAGAGATGATTATGGTCCTGGCCCGTGATTTCTTTGTTGACGCTTTGCAGGACCAGCAGCTGCAAATCTACGTCAAGCAGGCACATCCTGTGGACTTGCAGGTGGCGCTGGCGAGGGCCTTGGAGTTCGAGGCCTTCCTGAAGGCAACCAGTGGCCTAGGGCCAGCTGCTCAGCCCCGCCATGACCTCTGGGGCCGGAAAGCTAAAGTGGAGAAGGTAGCATTAAGGAAGGTGAGCCCGAGCACTTTTCAAGGCTTGTGTTGGGGCTGCGGTAAGGAAGGGCACAGACGTAGTCGGTGTCGGAGGGAGCGGAGAACACATCCTCTCAACCGGACGGATTCTGATGCCTTCCAGCAGTGCTGCAAGGACTGTGGCAGGTATGGTCACCATCCGAGTGCATGTCCTAAGGCTAAGGAAGTGGTACAGGCAGAAAACTCGGACAGGCTGGAGAAGGGGGCCGAAACCCAGCCGTCCTCGGTTCCCGACTTGGGTAAGCTGCCGTCGAACCAGCACGATGCAGGTGGAGGGCTCAATAGAGGGAAGCCATGCTGCCTGACAGTGGACACTGGGGCTGAGAAGACCCTAGTGCGGCCTGAATTTTTGGCACTATGCGACTTCCAGACGCACCACAGAGACTGTGTGTGTCCGGGGCATTGTGTACAGCTCAAGGGGCCAGTGGAGGCTCGTATTGGCGTGGGCAGCACGGTGCAGCGGCTGCCGGTGTATGTGGCCCCAAACTGGACGAGCACTGCTTGCTGGGCCTTGACTACCTGACACGAGTAAGGTGTGTGTCGACCTTTGGACGGAAGGCTGGTGAGGGTGCACGGTGAAGATGTGCCCTTGCTTCCAGAGGTTTGGGTGTGCAGAGGTAGTTACGGCTGAGCGACTGCACCTTGTCCCCAGGACAGAGTCTAGAATCCCCCGGGGTCACGTCAAGAGTGATGGTGGGAGTAGAGGGGCCTCGTGGAGCCCATCCAAAAACTGCATTTTGGCTGATGGCGTAGCGGTTGGGCGGAGCCTTGTTGGACCAGGGGAGGGGTTTGTTACAGTGTTGGTAGCCAACTTCTCCGATAAGGCCCAGAAGTGCCAGCTGGTGCAAGCTGGGCACTAGTGAGGAAGTGGAGCGTCCAGAAGAGTTGTCGGGGAGCGAGGAGTTTTGGGTTTGGGGTGGGCCGTTGCCTGACTTCCTCAGGACTTGGCGCACCGGGTGTGGCGTTTTCCATGGCCAGGAAGCTACTCCTGGGGCCATGGTGAAAAAAGGGCGTTAGCCCCAGTAGCGGCGATGAGGACG
>NW_023660815.1:10000-18599 GCF_015228065.2 Penaeus monodon
ATATATATACATATATATATATATATATATATATATATATATATATATATATATATAATTTATTATATACATATATTTATATGTATATATATGTATGTGTCCTGTAAATATCTGCCCTATTGTGTGTAACCGATTTCACACACATTTTACATATGGCCCATTTCAACACACACCAAATCTCTCGCAGGGAGGCCCACTAAGTAATCTTAAGTGTTTTCTCTTATCTTCCCATAACCCTAAAGGGCTCCCCTGGGACAACTTGTAGCAGACTCCTTCCCTTACTCTACCATTGCCATACACATAACGTTATTAACCTATAAATATATATTTAATACAGTAACACTAGCCTGTGCTAGACATGACAGCGGATGCGACATCCGCAGGCCTTCCGCCTCACGACGCCGCCGCGTATACACGATCACATCCCTTCCTCCACACTTCCGAGTACATCGCAACCCTTGTGAGTTTCCTAGTTCAATCTGTGCGAGCGACAGGCAGACAGGCTACACCACGCTGACCGGACTGAACCTCTGTCCGTCAGTTGTACCATTCTCTTTTGCTTCAATATACTGAAACAAACAAGAAAGAAGTCTGTTTCAACTTTGCCGCTCCCCAAAGATTTCCGCCTCATGCCAGACACGACTTGTCTGCACTCTACCGCTCATCGGCCATCGTTACAATGTGTGCATATATGAATGTATGTACGCGCGCGCGCGTGTGTGTGTGTACAGATACATGGTGTGAATAATGATTCAACGTCCAAGCTTTCTATGCATTTCATGGCATATATCAAAACGGCGACAAAGCTTGCTTAGTCTTTTTTAACACATACATATTTATGTATTTTATATATGTATGTAATAATATATATTTATGCATTATATGTATGTATAATATATATATATATATATATATATATATATATATATATATATATATATATATTCACGTATGACTATGAATATATAAGTATATACATATGAAAAATAAATTTTATACACACACACATTTATATATATTATATATAAAATATATATAATATATATATATATTATATATATATTATTATATATATATGTGTGTGGTGTGTGTGTGTGGGGTGTGTGTTGTGTGTTTACATATGTATATGTATATATAGATTATGTTTATGCATATTTTTAAAATATATACATATAAACACACAACACACACACACACACCCACACACACACACACACCACACACACACATATATATATATATATATATATATAAAATATATATATATAATTTTATATATATATATATATAATTTTATATATATATATAAAATATATAAATTTATATATACATACACACACATGAATGCAAAACACTCTTCCGTGTAGATACTATGGTAAAAAAACCACAATGCCAAAAACTAGATTTATTGAAATGAGATAACAGTTTCGAAATCCACCTGGATTGCATCTTCAGGTCTGAAGAGGAAAGAGGGAGGAGGGGGTATAAAACGAGAGAGGTGAGGCGACCGGTAACCGCGCGGGTGGGGACGCAATGAAGCGAACGGAGGTCAGGTTAGGTCGGGGGATGGGCGGGTATGGCAAAAGGAAAGCGGAGGATGGGGATGCGAGGAGAGTATGGGCAGAAGACCCGTTTTTGAAATTAGGAAACAGCTTTTTAAGGGGGATTCCACCATCTGCGGCAGAACACAGGGGAAGGAAAGACAATTCACGCCGAGATAGTAACGATGTTTTGTCACATGATGGAAAAAATGGGGGAGTTGTTGTTCTCTGAATAAGCGGGCCTTATGTGAGACAGCGCTTACTGAGACTGGCGCCGTCTAGCCAAAAATACTGCTTATCACCTGTGCCCCCTTCGAAATAGAGGGAAAACTGGGGTAAACCAGGTTTGGGCGGAGAGTGTTCACCTGGGAAAAATCACCTGCGTTGAGAGGGTGAAAAGGGGACGGAGAGGTAATCTCCTCAGGTGGGGGCAGGCTGAGGAGGCAAGTGAGAGTCTCTTTAGGAGAGGAGTCGTGGTAGGAGGTACGCGTGCCTGGATAACGCGTGTCGAAAATATGCAGGGTACTATTTTTCGAGAAAAAACGAGCGGAAGTGGGTTTCCCCTATCCAAAGTAGGGGGGGGGTCCGATCGTAGGGCACGAAGGAACACGGGTGGAAAATTCTCTGTACTGGACAGGATTGTATGTGAAGTGTAGTACATACCACTATCATGGGTTTTCGTATATTTTTTTAGGAAGCCAATAAAAATGAGGGAGTCGGGGGTTGTACCCAAACCCTCGGGGTTTCGCCTCCGAAAAACAGGCTGCTATCTCTTTCGGGCGATGGGGGAAAGTAGTAGCAAAAATAAAATCTATGGGTAGCAGCTGTACATAAAATTTTATGGTGCTTCCCAACTAAACATTTTTATGGTGTTTGGGTTTATTGTTGTTTTAATAAAAAGTAAATAGAAATTTTGATAGTCGGTGGATGACATCTTTGTTAACCCAAAAAAACCCTACCTTTTTGCGACGGAAAAAAAATTTTAAATTTTTTTTTCAATTTCTAGGTAGTAGCTACCCTCGTTTCTTTTCCCCCATTCTTTTCTAAGGAATCCCCCACCCCCCCCTTTTTTTTCCCCAAAATCGAAACCTCGTCTTTTGTATTTATTGTCTATTTATTTAAAAATAGAGAGCTGCGACGTTTAATGCAAGTATTATCCTTTAAAAATTGAACAAATACCTAAAAAAGAAGAAAAGAAGTCAAATAAACACACAACTCTACCAAACAGAGCGAAAACCATATAAATAATTGTTAAAAAAATTTTCATCCTCAGCATTATTTTCTTTTCTAAGTACCGATTTTTAAAGGGTTGTTTTTTATGTGTAATGAGATTATTTTCCTTTGCTATCCCAAAAACTTTCCCCAAATTTAATATCTTGTATATTATTATTATATATAAAAAAATATTTTTAATAAAATATATAAATATATATATATATGGGTTTTCCACTCGCCATCTTCTACTCAGACCATCGCTACCCTTTTTTGGGTTTGATTACCCAAATTATGCAAATCCCAGCGTGCTTGCACTCGCGCTGTTTTTTGAGGGTTTTATTATTATATATATATACACATATATATGTTACGCCACTGCCTCGTTCTCAGCCACAACACAAGGCAGGCTGGGCGACGGCGTGCTACCACGGGGTCGTGAAACTAAACAGCCCCAAGAGGGCACCGAGCACCACAGCGTCCCGAACCCACGAGGGGAAACGCCAAGGGGGCAGGCAGGGCCGAAAAAACAAAAATTACAGTTTTTCCCTTTTTTTACAAAAGTTTTTTAAACCCGTCATTTCTATAGGCACAATACGGGGGAAAACCACTGTCCACTGCACGACAGCTTATAAAGGGCAACACAAAGTTTATCAGGTCACGGGGACACACGGTCTTCAAGGAGGCACCCAACTGCGCTCCGGGCTTTTTCCTCCGCTCTCCGCTCACACCACCCTGCTCATGTTTTGCCCGTCCCTTCATGTTAAACATGCCCAGGTCACCTTTTCATTTAAAACACATTTTTCGCCAGAGACAAAGACCCACGGGTTAGCATACCCCCCCCCTATCAAGCAGCACCCTTCTGCTCTAATACCTAACCTAAAAAACTACAGAAAATTTTAAAAAAGATTAGCCCCTCAGGAACAAACAAACTTTCAAAAAAAGAACCCAAAATTGAATATCAGTTCTCGAAACACAAAAATTTTTATCCAGCGCGGCTTTCTCACTCCGCGGGGGGTTCGCTCGGGAGGTGGGGGCGGCGGTATATTGGCAGGGGCCCCCCGAGGGTTCTTCTCCCCCAACCTGGCTCAGGGTCCCCTTGCTCTGTTGCACCCCCCCTCACCGCCCAAAAAGTTTTCCCTTCTGGGTCCGTCTCCCCACTCCCATCGCCGCACTGGGCTAACGTCACTTTTTCACCATGGCCCCAGGATGCTTCCGGGCCCATGGAACGCCCACCCGGGTGCGCCAGCCCTTGGGGAAAAGTCGGCAAGGGCCCCAAACCCAAACCAACTCCCGCTCCCCGAAAATTTTTTTCTGGACGCTCCATCCTCACAGTCCCCGCTTTGCCCACTGGCCCTTTCGGGGCCCTTTATCGAAATTGGTCCCAAACGAAAAACCCCCCCCTGGTCCAACAAGGCCCCCCCAAACCGCTACCCCAGCCGTTTCGGGGTTTTGGTGGGCTCCAGAGGCCCTCAATCCACACTCACTCTTGACAGTTGACACCGGATTCTAGACCTGTCCTGGGGCAGGTGCAGTCGCTCACCCGAACCCTCTGCACACCCAAACCCTCTGGAAAAAGGGCACATCTTCACCGTGCCCCCCACCAGCTTCCGCCCAAAGGTCGACACCACCTTACTTTTTGGTCAGGAGTCGGGCCCCAGAAGCATGCCGTCCAGATTGGCCCATACCCGGCGCCGCTGCACCGTGCGCCCCCCCCAAATACAGCCTCCCGGCCCCTTGACTGTAACATGCCCGTACACCACACGTCTCTGGGGTGTTCTGGAAAAGCGATAGGGGGCCAACATATCAGGCCCACTAGGGTTTCTCAGCCCCATGTCCACTGTGGGCGCATGGCTTCCCATCTATTGACCTCCCCCATCGTTGGTTCGACGGAGCTTCCCCAAGCGGAACCGGGGACGGCGGGGTTTGGGCCCCCTTCCCAGCGTCCAGTTTTTCTCCCTGTCCCATTTTCCTTTAGCTTAGGAATGCATCGGGTGGTGACCAACCTGCCACAGTCCTTGCAGCACTGCTGGGGCATCAGATCCTCCGGTTTAGAGGATGGTTCTCCCCCTCCCTCCACACCGCTACGTCTGTGCCCTTCCTCCGCAGCCCCCAAAAAAGCCCTTTAAAAATGCTCGGGCTCCCCTTCCTTTATGTCCCCTTTTCACTTTTTGCTTTTCCGGGCCCCCGAGGTCATGGGGGGGGCTGAGCAGCGGCCCTAGCCCCGGTGCCTTCGGAAGGCCCCCGAACTCCCAAAGGGCCCCCGCCACGCCCCTGCAAGTCCTCAGGATTTTCCCCTTACGTAGATTTCAGCTGCTGGTCCTGCAAGCGAACAAAGAAATCACGGGCCCGGGCCAAAAAATCTCTTTCCCCAAACCCCAGGGTTACCTCCTTACCCGCGCCCCCACTCCTGGCCAGCTGGGCCGTGTCTCGCCACATTCACGAGTCCCCTTTTTAAAAGGGGGCCCCAAAATACCTCGGGCCCGGTGGGGGTGCCCAAAAAGGCGTTTCTGCCTCTGCCCCCTGGGGTAAGAGGGATGTTGGGGGGGCGGCAGATGCCCCCAAAATTCCCCGCGGGGCCCCTTTGCCTGCTAACTCAGGGCCTTCTCTTCCTGGCTCCAGCCCTGGGGGTGCCAGCATTTTAATTGGGTGACATATGCCTCCCAGGCCCCTTCCCTCGTACTCAGCTGGGTTAGCCCCCAAAAAATGTCTGGAGGCCGAGGGGGTGCGGGGGAAAACGCGTGCCGTGAACTAACACACCCGGGGGGGGGGAAGGGGGGAGGGGGCAACCCAGGGGGGTTGACCGGGTCCGGTTTGCCGCCACCTATACCAAGGGGGCGGTTCCGATGGGGGCCCCCAGCCTTCTGCAGCACATGGCTCGACACACCTGCGAGGGGGCCCCCGGGGGTTTCCCCGCCACGGGGCCCCCGGCAGACCCCCGTAATTGACATCGGGTCTATTGCCAGAAACCTTTCTGCCCCTTCTTGCTTGCAACTTTACACCTCTGACACCGCCTTTCCCCCCCACTTCCTCCCCGGGCCCCCTCGCCCTCCAGAGTCCCGCCCTCCTCCATCAGTTCATCTTCACGCTGTTTCAGGCCCTTGTCGGTGTACTCAGAGTTTTTCCCTCTTCACAGATGCAAAATTGCTTACACCTAAAAAATTGGCAGAACGTTCCTCTGCCTTTCCTTCCCGCTCCGACGGTGGTGCGCCCTCGTGGCCCTCTGGCCCGCTCTTCTGCCCCTTTTTGCCCCTTTCCCCCTCATCTGGCCAGCAGGCAGTGATCGGTCCCTCTGGCTTTGGGTTTACCTCACTCATGCTTGCCTCATTAGCCTCCTTTCCCCGGTTGCCCCCATCTTTGACGACATGATAAACGGGGGGGTCTCCTGCAAATATCACTAATCCCACTCCTGACCCATTTTGTTTGCCCCCGCCTCGTCTCTCAGCCACCAACACAAGGCGGGTAGGGAGACGGCGTGTTACCACAGGTCGTGAAAACCTGAACACTCCCAAAAGGGACGAACCCACAGCGTCCCAGAAACCACGGGGGAAACGCCAGTGGCGAGGCAGGGCACGAAATAAACCAAATTCAGTTTTCCTTTTTTTCCCCAAGTTATTTACCGACACTTTTCTATAGGGACAATAAGGGGGAAACCGCAGTCACCTGCACGGGTATACTTTAAAAGGGGAACAAAGTTTTTTCGGTCACGGGCACACCGAGGTCTTCACAGGAGCCACCCAACGCATCTCCTGGTTGTTCCTCCCCTCCTCCCCACAGCCATTTGCGTCATGTTTTCCAGGTCCCTTCATGTTAACACGCCCCGGTCATCTTTTCATGAAACCTGTTTCGCACAGAGACAAAGCCCCGGGATAGCAATACATATAGGGGCAACATTATATGTTAAAATAACACAAAAACATACATATATGTATATACAATTTAAGGATTAGATAGCATATATTACAATATATAGATGTAAAACCACACACCACAACACCACACACACACACACACATAATATAATATTAATTTTTTTATATAATATTTTATTAATATAATAACAAATAATATTAAACATATATATTATTATATTATATAATATATATATATATTTATATACTACAACATATAGTTGTATCATCAACTACACACAAAGAAATTATATATATATAATAAAATAATTAAAATAAATATACAACATCTCTAAAAATTTTGTTATATATATTTATATTGGTGTGTGTGTGTATTGCATGTATATATTTAAATTTTGCATATATATATATTATATTTGCGCGCACCCAAACCCCCCACACACAAACACACACACCACACCAATTAATTATATAAATAAAAATAAAATAATTATATAATATATTATAATATATTATAATATAAAGTGTATTTATATTCTCTCTCTTTATTAGTTCCGCTTTTTTTTATCCTTCCCGGGGTCTTTTTATTTTTTTAAATCTTTTATGGCTTTTATAACTTCGTCTAGCAGTGGCGGTGGTTCATCTTCGCTGTATAGAGTCTCTAATTAATGTTGTTGTTAGATCTTTATTCTTTTGTATGGGTTTGGGAACAATATTGATACCATCTATCTTGGATTCTTTTCCATCACAAAAAAGTCCATCTTCAGTTTTGATAGTGTCCATTGTAGGTTTAAATTTTCGTGTGATTTTTCGTACTCCTTGGTAGATTCTTAGTTGTCTGATTGATAGAACAGTTTTCAATTCTCTGTCAATGTTCTTTTAAAATAGTTTTCCTTATTGTTGCAATAATCTTTGAATTTTGTATTTTGTTTTTTTGTAAATTACTTCTTCAAAATAGATTATTGATACCCTTTGATTTTAGGCATCTTGTTTCAATTTCACTTAGTGCTTTTTCAGATATCCAGGGGGAATTTTGTCTTTTTCTTTTGGCGATAGTTTCTTAAGCAGCGCTCAGCAAGAGTTCTTTTCCTTTCCCACAACTCATTTGGTGTTTTATCATCTTCACATTGATTGAGTACTTCAAATTTGTTTGACACTGTATTCTGTAATTGTTATCAAGAGTTTTTTTAGTCGAGCTTTAGAGGGGGTATTGGACGCTCCATCTTTTTGAGTCTTATTGAAAGTCGATAGTTAGTAGTTGGTGGTCACTGTTGCAGTCGGCACCAGGTCTTGTCTTGGCATTTTTTATGCAACTTTCCATTTGGTTCAGCACAATGTAGTCAATTTGGTTTTCGTGTTCTTTTATCTGGGGAAAAACCCCGTGTACAAGTGTCTTGGGTGGTGTTTGGGAAAAATGTATTACTATAACTAGATTATTTGTACTACAGAATTCAATAAAAAAATTTACCTCTTTCATTTATATTCTTCAAGGCCGAATTTTCCACAGGGGTCATTTTTCAGATCATTTTTGCCTACTTTGGCGTTAGGTCTCCCATGATTACTTTTACATCTCTGTTAGGGATTGTGTCTAAAGTTCTTGGAGAGTGTTATAAAAAATGTCCATTTCTTTATCACTTGCAATGGTTGGTTGGTGCGTAGCATTGTATAATACTAATGTTATGAGGTTTTGCTTTTTAGTCTGACTTTTAAAATGCGATCATTTATTGGGCTGTACCCAATTAGTGCATTTCCAGTTTTTTTCGAAAAATCATACCAACTCCGTGACTATAATTTTCCCTTTTTTTCCAGAAAAAAGAACTGTCTAGTTTTCTTTAGTTTGAAAATTCCATTACTTTTTCCCAAATTTATCTCACTGATTTCCCGTATTTGAATGTTGTATCTATCCATTTCGTTACAGACAGTATGTAATCAAACCCCATCGCTTTTTTTCCCTTTTCCTTACTTTCCACGTTC
>NW_023660816.1:0-7500 GCF_015228065.2 Penaeus monodon
GCAAAACCCCAAAAAAAAAAAAATTCATTTTCTTTTTTTTTTTTTTAAACAAAATTTCACTTTGTCCCAAATAAGCCCCCATGATCTATTGATGCTCGGCTTAACCTGCAAATGGCGACGGTTAAATCAAGAATAAGTAAAAGAATGAACTTGGCCTCCTTTTATGTAGTTGAATTGAAGAACACTTGTCATAAAAGATAATTCAAAACTAATTTATAAGGCACCTGGTGGCAAATATATAGCTTGATTTTAAATTATGATATGTAAATAAATAATAATGTAAATTTAGATTAGTTATGCTGTTTGCAAACTTCGTGTTTGTTTTGAGTAAAGGCTACAGGGGAGCGCCACTCAGATACCCCACTCTTTCATACCACAGGTGGTACTCCTTGGGCATTGACCCGGGTACGGGCCCTAATAGTCGGGGTGGCCTTTGGCTCACTTTCTTTTCATATTCTTTCTGTGACCTTTCCTTACCAATCCCCGGAACTCCACTTTCCCTTTGGGGGTGGGGTTCCACTACCGGTCCTTCCTAGGCTTGGGGTATGGAAGGTCCAATCCTTTAATCCCCCTTTTTCAAACGAACCAGGCTTCAGCATGGGGGGTAGAGGACATCGACTGATTCTTCTGTAGCTTCTGTTAGTTAATACCAATTCGAAGCTTTTTGTCATTAGCCAAATTTTGCACAGGTCACCCGGATAGTTATTGAGCATCCTCGGTAACCTTTCCTCCTCAGGAAGGAAATTATCACATTAAATCAAGTTTCTGAACAATAATCCACTACTAGAAAAGGAACCATTATGTCAATCGTCCAAATACCAGTCAGATCCATCTGTTCAAATGATGGAAATCATCCTTTTAAATTCAGAATAAAATGTCCTTGATGGTCATGGACGGCGATTGTTTGCCGTCTCAAAATTCGAACAAGCCCCTTTAAAGTATAAAACTCCCTAGGAAACTAATTCACAACTTCACAGCCTCGATAAATACTACCATTGGCCCAATCCGAGAAAGAGCAATTTCAAGGGATTGAGAGAAAAGATTAAGTGACAATCTTAATGAGAAAACAATAAGTAACTTTAGGACGAAGAGGAATGTCGAACGAAAAACTGGATGTGTTTTTGGCTTTCTTGAAAATTCCCGATATGTCAATTCGTAAGAAGTGTCAAAATACCTTATGTTCAAAAGCCAATGCATTGTAATAGATGCCAAAAATTCTGGACACACTCATTAAGACATGAAAAAGCCCCTAAATTTTGACGGTAACATGTGCTGAGGTCAGACAACTACTCTATGTACTAGAACTGAGACTCCAATGTGCTAATGTGAAGGTTCCATCAGTCAGGATCTGTGAGTTCCCTACGTGCCAAGGAGATGATACAAATAAGTGAAAGTATGAGTTATTCCATACTGGTAAGAGGAAAGTGAAAGGTTTGAGCAAAACCAATACTTCCTATGGACAAAGCAAGTACGTGAACTTCATAAAAGGTTGCGAAAGAAAAAGAAATTGGCTGCTTTTGCTTAAGAACAAATCATTCAAGCTACTATGGTGCAGCCAACTCTGGTATCCATGGCAATGACAGTCTGACAAATTATCCAGGTCAAAAATCCATCTACTGTTTGCAAAAGTGAGTGGACACCTACAACTGACTACAAAGTCAGACATGAATCAGTGTGGTACATCCCAAAGGAAGGGAGGAGGTGGTATTGGCCCGTCTCAGAGGGTCAATACCACCAAAAGCACCCACCTCACCGCCTATAATAGCGAGAACTTTCCCTGCACAAGTGCCCACAATGCACCACCACCACCAGCCTAACATAACACCTCTTAGCAACATGCCCAATACTGGCAGATATCAACGAGACAACCATTACAAAATTTATCTTAGAAGTAAAAATACAGATTTTACTTATCAAATATTCTATCAGATGATGAAAAAATCATTAGTAAAGTAATCACTGTTCTGAGGGAGACAGAACTTATGGATTTTTTAGACTGATAGAATGAATAGTGATCCATTGGCTTATAACCTTGGCCAGCATGCCGGCTGGTTGATAGCCAGAAATTCCAGCAAAGAAAGAAAGAAAGAATAACTGTTATTGTGTTATTGGATGTTATAATTAATAAATTGTTATTAAAGTCTGGATAACATTTAAGTACAATGAAATAACACAACAGACCTTTCCCAACGTCGCGGAAAGGGTAAACAGGTGAGATAGGTAGCGATAACTGACTCCTTGGTGACTAAGAACTTGTAGGAGCCATCGATCTAATGTGTAAATGCAATAATAAATTTGTATTACAGTGGCACATCGTGTATTTTTGGCCATACGTGCCGATTGGGATGATACAAAGTTAAATTTGAAAGTTAAGTAACTATCCATACCTGGTAAGAGTAATCTCTAACATGGATTTGAGGACCATGGAGGTAAGCGAAATTTTAGAAAATATGACGACCAAAGCATAGTGGACGTGACTGTATGACCAAGAAAGACGAATCATGCGAATCAGAAACCGGATTGTGGCTTTTTGACTTTTGCTTCAAGTAAAATTCCTGAGTATGTCACAGTTGGATACGAACTATCAGTGCGACCTTTGCACTGTAATTATCTAAAAATTGGACACGAACCTCTTGTGATGCAATGATAAAGCTAATGTGGTAAATTTAACTTGCGGTAAATGTGCTGGCGAGATTCTGACACTGCTGTATGTACTGAAAACACTCTCAAGTGGTGGAGTTCCCATCAACCTGGCTCTGCTGAGTGCAGCAGGCTTGAAGGAGACTGAATTATAAGCATACATGAAGGTAATGCTGTTATTCCGTGATGCCAAGAGGAAAGTTGAAGGTTTACCAGCAAACCCATACTTCCTACCCTTCAGCAGCACTAACAACACTTCCAATGCAAACAGCATTAGTTCCAGAGCTCGACAAAGAAATTGCGTTTTCAAGAACGGTTAAAGATTAATGAATCACATTAAAGAATTGAATAATGCAATTTCACAAATTGCTGATCAACCCAGCAGCAGCATCATAGGGATTGATTTATGTATTTTTACAATTATCTGCCGCTTCAACAGCTAAGTTCATGCTGCGAATACCTTGTTAACTAGAAATATTAAAATGGTTTTAAAAAAAACTTTAAAAATCTATCATAATATCTTACAAATACCATAAATAGATTAAAATCAAAGCTAAATATTTATCCTACGTGCATAAAATTGATTGCATAAACATTATGCATAATTAATTTTATTGAAAAATATTAGTCTCCTTAAGGAAATTAATAAGACCCTCTATGCTCACAATCTTCCCCCCCAATTACATTTTTCCGTGTATATGGGAGAGACAAGTAACAGTACGTCCTTTGGTCTGAGAATGTTACACAACTTTCACTACATGTGGCGATCGTTAATGGGCTCTTGGCCATCCTTCCCAAAGTGCTTCAATTTAGCATCATTGCCCATGAGTCGTCCGTGTGTGCCCTATTCTAGTCTTGTTAATACAACGTCCCTTTTCGGTTTGGAATGCCGCTAGTCGCCCAACTGCAAGGTCATCTCTAATGGTCTCGTAGTTTTGTTCCTGGAGGTATGCCTCCATTGTTTTCCCTCCATTTATCACGAAGACAATTGTCTGATTCTGGGTTCAGGTCGGTGTTTGGGAGAGAAAACTGTATCACTAAGGCTGAGCGCAGCTGCTTGGCCTTCTGACAGCTTCGCTCATCATCATCCCACTGATTCCCAATATGCGCTGGCACCCAACATAGAGTTTCTTTTTTACGTTGGGGGGTTTTTGACAATAGTGCAAGCCATCTTTGAAAATCTCCCTCACACTGGATGTGATGAGTTTTAGCTCTTGATTGCTTGCAACGCACTTACAAGAGTCAAATATAACACAACAGCTGGTTCGTAAGATCTCAGTCATCCTAACTGCGTAGGGATGGCATGTTACAAATCTGCAGTGAAGACTGCGTCGTCCTTCTGCTCACTGCTCTGCTGCAAAACCTACGCCATTTTCAGATTTTCGAACCATCTGTATAATTGGCCATCTGATCCCCGGTATTTAGAAATGTGTCAGAAGAAAATTTCTCTTCGGACTTCTGCTTGGTCGGATCTCTCCCCCTTTCCAATTCCGAACTCAATCCAGCTCGATGTGATTAAGTCAAGCGGAATTGGGAATTCCAACAGCCAACCTTAGAGAGATTTAAATTAAGATCTTCCACAAGATTCTCATTCTCGCTACCATAGATCGGCTATCCTCAGGAACTCCTCTCGGTGTATAAGAGGTGTTCTCCATCTAGCAACAGGGACTCCCACAGGTGAAGACCTGAAAACCCCAATACAGATTCTGAGAGGTTTCATAATTAAACGAGTCCTAACATCCGTAGAACAGTGAGTTGCAGATGATAAGCTTCACATCCATAGTCAAGCTTACTACGAATACGCGCTCGTGAAAGCGCAGAAGCGGTGGTTGGTGCGGTCTGCACGACCAAGATAGATGTGAAAGAACCCGCAAAAATACTCAAGTGCCTTTGTAGCCTTTACTTTCAACTGTTTGATGTGAGTGCACCCATGTCAGGCCTTGAGTCAAAATTAACCCCGTACTTCACCTCTTGGACAAATTGCATGGTTTGCTCCTAAAATAGAGGGAAGGATGGAATTTTCCTCGTTTGTCGGAAATGCATAGCCATGGTCTTGCTTGGGAAAATTTAGAAACCCATATATGTTTTCCCACTGTACCGACCTGATTTATTGCGCCTGCATGTGGCCTTGCACATCCTGTAACTTCCTCCTGATCAGTACATGTAAAGTCATCAAAACCCCCTACAGATTACATGAGAACAGACCTTGGAACACCTTTACAATGTCACCAGGGTCACACTTAACACACTCCCTTGTGGGACCCTTTCCCTGCATCTTCCAGGTTTAGAGAAACCTGTTTTTCCCCCCAAACTTTAAATTTCCTCTTTAGCAAGGAAGTTTGTATGAAGGATGTATGACTTCCCTCTTAAACCAATGTCCTACACTCATCTTGGTATGCCATGCTTCCCAGTAGTATCATAAGCCGCTGTGCAAAAGGATTCTTGTATAGCAGTTTCCATCTTTACAATTTCATCTGGGGTCGTCTCAATCTTCTACACTATCTTATTGATATGTATTCTGCACGTTTTCCTTTTCTAGCAGCCATGTCAACCTGAATTTTACCATTTTTCTCCATCAGCTTGCAAGAATGCATCTGGTGAGGAAATTGGTCGGGTAATTCCCTGTGTGGAGCCTCCTTGCCAGGTTTTAGGGAGCGGAATGATTATATACTCTTTCCATGTGGATTGGCACCGTACCCTCCCTATATATCCTATTGAATAGGTCCAACAAGAACTTCTGGGGAGCTCTCTAGTAAGTGAGCTATCATCTTGTATGGAATATCTTCACTTCCTGGGCCAGTCCTTACGGCAGAGCTGCAAAGCAGAGTAGAGAATTGGCAGTGTAAGATGCTCCCAGAGGAGATCTCTGCCATGGATTTAGCTAGCTCTTAGCCATCTTTTTTAATCTGTGATGATTATGCCATCACTCTTCAAAGCTAGGTGGTGACGTTATGTGCTCTTTCCAGCGATCTTAAGCACCTTGTCCCTACCCTGCAAAGTGGGTCCCAGAGTTAATCAAGAACATACTGTCTCCATGACGTCCAATCTGGCCTACCTTTAGCACTCACCTGGCCTTGGGTTCGGGTCTTATTTGTAATGATAAGGGTTACATCACTGGGCGTGCGTTTCACTGCCTTAAATGCAGCTTTTCTTGCTCTGAAAACTTTGTTGCATCATCGGACCAACCATGTACCGGAGGTCGACGGTAATGGTCCGCTACTTTTGGGAATGGATGCTCGCTGCAAGGTTGAATTCGTGATTGTACAAGTGATTAACCGCATCTTGAACACACTGGAAATCATTTCACAGATCGCATGCAATACTGCAGTTTGATCTAAAAAGATTCCAGTCCGCATGTTGAAGTCGCCCATCCTGCACTCGGACATCCATTGGAGAAATGTCCCAGTTTTGAAATTTGGAAATGTGTGGGAGTGTCACTGTTTAATAAACAGCATCTACTCCTTAAAACAAGGACTCCAAGCCCTTCCTCGAGGGTTGCACAAAGTGACCCTCCCCAGAGATGAATGCCGACCATTGAAAATCTCCCAAGAGTAAAATGGATGTGGCAACTGCCAGTATGATCTTCCAAATCATTTATGTTGAGATTATGTGGAGGAAGGTAGATAGATGTCAACAGTGTAAGGTCGTGTCAAGCCTATTCTCACAGCCTTCACCTGACATGTTGTCTGCAGGTGGATGGCCTGGAAAGGAATATCCCTGACGTTACCCTTACTGCTACTCCTCCATGAGGTCATTGTCAAGGTTCCATAATGGCTTGAATTGGAATCCGCTTAGGGAACTTGGATGATTTTCCTGGTCAAAATCTCTTGTAGACATACACAAACATGGATTATATGAAGCTATCAGATAATTGCAGTTCTCCCATTTTGCAATGAATTCCCTGACAGTTCCATTGATTAGGGTGATCCAGTTTCTTTATATGATTTCTTCATAAGTGTTTGGCAGCACCTTGTGTCAAGGTTTGCCTCACACCTTTAGGCTGTCCCTTTCAATGATCCTGGAGTACCTTTTTATGGTTGTTTACCTTGTGGAACTAGTTTCCATAGGTTTCCCCTTGGACAGGTTCAGGTTTCTTTGCCTGGGCAAAGAGCGGACCTGAGCCTTTGCTTCAGGGGGCATTCCTGTCTAGCGCGGAGCCCCTGTGGATGTTGTGGCAGCTTGCTTCCTTTGCACTGGCAAAGGGCGTGCCTTAGCCTTTACTTCAGGGATTCTGCCTAGCACAGAGCCCTGTGAATGTGTGGCAGCTGGAGCTGTCACCGTTTAGGCCTCTGGAGCCTTTAAATGTTGGCTCCAAAGACCTTACTTTGGCAGTGGCGTCTCCTCCATAGACCCCTCACTTCTACTCCGTTTCTGGTGGAACAACTCAACAGAGGCCTTTTCCAGCCAATTTGCGACTGAGGGTTTAAAGTAGTGGCAGAGGTGTGTTGTAAGAAGCATTAGAGGGCAGGGTTGGTGGGAAGGAGGATGGGCTAGAACCGAAGCAAGGAAACTTTACCGTGGTGTGCAAATAGCCACCGGCACGTTCGCTTTGCCTCTGGGAAAACTAACTTTCTCCTTGCTCCTTATTAACCAATCTTCCTTTTCTAAATTTTTACGTTTTACCCTGCTCTTGATAAGAAGCTGCATGATCTCTTTGCAGTGTAACCAGCATATTGGACCTGACAGTTGTCATCTCCTTGATGACTTGTTGTACCACACCTTACACATGACCTCGGTTGCACCATTTTTCTTTAAAACGGCAAGAGTTTGTCTCCTCCCCAGAACTTGGCAGTGGCAGCCCGCATCGGGTTGGGCACATATTGGCTTTTACCTGAGGTAGTACCATGCTAACTTAACCAT
>NW_023660816.1:12500-18597 GCF_015228065.2 Penaeus monodon
GCATAGGGCAGTGGCTAACTGTCCACGGCGTATGAGTAAGGAGGGGTACTCCCTGACTCACTCAAGACGCTCGTCCGAGTACATTTTAGGCTCCCAGCACACACACACCCATACAAACATTCTACACATCATCCAACTTCAACTGTTTTTGCTGCCGAGCCATACACGAATTGGACCATAATCATACTTTAGACCTTATCAGGGCTTTTATTATCATTAGTAAGACTTTCTATCAGCTCCCGTTTATTAACTACCAGAAATGCATTTTAATAAATGTTAGTGCTCTTTGACATCTATTCTTTAACTGACCACTGTGGTCTTTCCAATTGAGGTCCTACTATCCAAGAGTAGCCCACGAAATCTATCAGAATTTTCAAATAGGTATTTGGGTGGGTTGTCTAGAGTTAGCCTGATGTTCGGCTTCTTTTTCCTAGTGAAAAAATAACCCCCAATACTCTTTGTCTTGTGGAAAACTTAAAACCCCACTGAGGCCCCAGTTATTAATCATATCCTGTTCCAGTTTGTTACAATTGCCGAGAATTCTGCATTATTGCTGATGCCATAATGCACAATCATTAGTGTACAGCGAGTATTCCGAGAGGAGCTGGTAGATGTCATTAATCATGCATGAAATACTGTTGTGACAAGACATTTCCTGTGGGACCACCGTTTGCCTGGACAAAATGTCCCAAAAAGTCATCATTGTCTGAAAATTAATTTCACAGCAAAAGGTCGGTCAAAATGAAATTTTGAATAAACAAGGCAAGTTTCTACATAATCCAAAAGCATAAAGTTTTCTGAGTAGTCCATATCGCCCTGTCATGTCGTAGGCTTTTTCCTTATCTAAAATACTGGGGGGATCAAAGAATCTTTTTGCAATTGCCTCTTGATATGAATGTCCAGCTTTACTAAGTTGATCCTATTTTGTCGTCCCTTTCGTGAACCCGCCTGCTCATCACTAGCAAATTGATGATTTAAGAAAACGCAATAGACTAACTGTTACACTTCTTTCCATGACCTGCATAAGCAACTTGTCGATGCAATTGGGCGGTAGGAGATGGACAAATGCTGGGATTACCCCCCCTTTCAATATATGAATGAATGGGCTAAGGTGCCATGAGTTTGGAAAGTGTGGCCTTTTTCCAATTTCATTGTCACACTTCTAGCAACTTAATCATGTCTCATGATTAAGAGTCTTTATCTCTCATAATCGAATCTCATCGGGGCCTGGGGATGTTCCTCCTACAAGGCTTCTAGGGCTCGGACAAGCTCTCATCCATTGTAAGATATCTTTGGGTACTCAAAGTCTCTCCTATGGCAAAGTTAAATTGGTGGCAGCTCAGCGCTTCCTTATGGTCAGGTAATGCGGTAATCATTTTGCTGCGCTGCTTGTATTAGAGACCTGCCCTATCTCAGGTGAAGCTAATTGTTACCTTCGTGAATGATGTTGATTTTGCAAGATTTTTTTTCTATTGCCTTTATTGATAGTGGACCCAAACCTCTGAATATATTGGTATTACTATTAATTGTAGAGACAAAGCTCCACCAGGAGTCTCTTTTTGAATTTCTTTTTCTCTACGAGTCCCTAGCTCTTGCCTGTTTTGTAATTGCAAAGAGTTTCTCCATTTGTGATGTTATTTTTGAAAGCCTGTAGGCTTATTGCGTCAGCACAGCGCCCTGCGGCACATCTGGTATCGCCATGTGAACTGCTTATGCTTAACTCTATCTGTCAAGTTTTAGAATGGATAGCAATGCTGCTTTCTATAATCGAATCCTGATTTGTTTACTTTATCATCAATGGTTTCTCCCAACAAGTTTGAGCTTGACACTCCTTGTTGAAAGGCGACCCATCTGCTCTTTTTACGTTAAATTTAGGTGCTGAAGGCACCTAAATGAATATTTAATCAAAATAGGAAAGTGATCGCTTCCCAATTAGTTGTCAACTGTGCCATAGGCAATTGGCTGCTTTGATGAAGAGCCCGTGATAAGTTCAATACAGCTCAAATTCAACCGGTATTAATCATCCACCCGCGTCGGGCTTACCATCATTCAAGAAGGACCAAGATCATAATCATTAATCAACTTTAACTACTTGCCTCACCTCTACCATCTCCTGCAGGGACCCTCATAAAACGTATAATGACATTAATCACTAAAATTACTTATTTAGTGTCAGCTAATTCGAAGAGCAAAAAGCTCATCCATAATTTCCACTTGATCAGGGGACAATAAACCAATGCATGTCTATTGATTTTTACTTTACATGCGACAAACTCCAAAGTAGAACCAATAGTCAACTTCAGTGAACGGAGGCTTTGGTGTATGTTCCTGGTCGGGGTGGAGGCGGGCTCCACCCCTACCCTTCTCGAATCCTTCCAACACAGATGGTTATTTCTCACAAAAACACCTCGTCTGGACGAATGTGAGTTATGCGTTTCTTGTAGACTATAATATCGGGAGCAATAGAACGAGGCCTAATAATCTGTGTCATTTACTTTAGATCTTAAGAACTTCGAAAAGTTCCCATGTATAATGGTTACACGCGAAGATTTCTTTTTACTGGGGTTTAGAAGTGCTTGTCCGCCGTTTTATTTTCTTTTTCTGGGAGGGAGGTTCGTCCTCCTCTCCCTCGCTACCGGGGGCCTCCCTGGGTATTTTTTAGACAGTACCTCCATGTCCTGCGTCCGCACCCAAGTAACCCTGGTGAAGATATCTTTCCGAGAACAGCCCCAAACACCAGCGAAGTCCTGCGAGCCGCCTGGAGAAAAAGTGTATCCAGACTGTGTTTTTGGTATACCCCTTTTTATGATCTGCTGTTTTTACTGGTTGATTCAGAAATTTGTTATTGTATTTTACAATTTTTTAAATTTGATTCATTAATTTGTTAGCCTTTTCCTCAGCAATTTCTTCTCCTTAGCGCAGTTCCTGATTGAGCATTTTGCACGGGAAAAGTGTTTGTTAGTTGCTACTGAAGCGAGGAAGTATTGGGTTTGCGGGTAAAACCTTTCAACTTTCCTTTGGCTTCACGGTAAAAACATCATGTCCTCTCATGAATGAAAATTTTTCAGCCCCCTTTCTTCAAGCTGCGCCTCGCAGAGCCAGTTGATGGGGACCTCCCAGTTCCCCCCCTTGAGAGCTTCTCAGTACATACGCAGTGTCTGATCTCCAGCACATTTACCGAAGTAAATTTACTATGTCTCTATCATTGCATTGGGAAAGTGGGGGTCCAAATTTTGGCATCTTTACAGTCTAGTTTTTAAAGTAAACGCCTTTGGACAAGTTAATCCACTGTGACTACTCGAATTTTACTTGAAGCAAAAGTCAAAAAGCCAATCCAATTTCTGTTTAAAACCCCGTTTTTTTTTGGTCATGCATTCCGTCCCCACGCTTTGGCCCCACATTTTCAGAATTTTGCTCTCCTCCATTGGGCCAAATCCCCGCAAAGATTACTCCCCCTTTCGGGATTGGGGCCAAAGGGGATATTACTAAACCCTTCAAATCATGAATCTGCATCATTTAAGAGGGGCCCCAACTGGAGTTTTAAATGCCCTTTTACAAGGAGGGGCCCCCATCTGCAACCTCCTGATAAAAACAAATCGCCGTCCACTCGACCACCAGGACCTTCTTGAGATGAAGGGGCTCAATTCAAAAGGTGATTTCCATTCAGCATTTGCAGTCAAAAAACCTTGCACTCTCTGGAGGGATTGAAAAAATCGTTTTCGTTTTTTCAGTAGTGGGGTTCTGCTGTTCAAGTTGCATTAGTTGTAGGAGAGTCCCCTGGGTCATCCCCCCTCCTAGAGGAGGGAAGGGGGCCCTGGAATCGCTCTAATGGGTATCAACGTCCGACCCCTCCCGTCCCGTTGTGGTGACCCACCTCGCGAAAAGCTTCCGCCATGGTAGAGCGGCTCTTGACTTTTGGCGATCTGACTCCCCCAAATCCTGTGGAGCTCTTTGGACCTGACCATGTGTCAAATGGGCGGGGCCCCTTTAAGCCGAAAAACCCAGAAGCAACACTCCTCATCGGCTGGGCTCTCACAAAAACACCTTTGAACTCCACAAAAAAGGGCCAATTTGACTACCTAGTTTTACCAAAACCCCCACCTGGTACCCTCAGTTCAGAGTCCAGTAGCCATGAGTCTCTCAGCCTCCCTAAGCCACTCCCTACCCCCCCCTGCCCAACCTTGTTCCGGAATGGTTTTGGGGTGGAACAGGAGTTCCTTCTACGGATCTGGTGACAAACTCTCACCTGACCTCCTCCTTCCCCCCGTCAGCGACCTCCTCAAAACCCAATTCAACACCTAAAAATCCCCAATCCTGTAGCGGGGCGCCCTCCTTTCACAAAAAACCCACCGGGGCCCATACCCCCCGAGATACCAATACATACAACTCCCCTCGCCCCGCCAAACAAACCGCCCCCGATATACGCGTTCCCTGTTTCTCCACGTCATTCAAACGGGCCTTCTTGTTCATTTTAAATCCCATTAAACAAATCCCTCGAAAGCTGATAAACCGGCCGCAGAACACCGCCAAATTTCAATACCCCCCTCCCCACCCTGGGTTTTCCCCGCGACACAGGTCGCCGAATTAACAACCGCCCTTTGTGGCTAGCAGCCCCGACCCTTCACCGCTCTCCTTGCCCCCCGTGACCGCGGGCGAACTCATGCCTTACACCGCAAAAACCCACAGCCCCACCGCTCCCCACTCCAGGTACTCCCGAGCGGGCAGTGCGACCCCCATGTTCCTGGCCGGGAACGGGGCACCGGGGAAAACTAATTGCGCCGTCTCTCGCGAAGGGTTGGACGTTCCATGACACTCTTTTTCATGGCACCCTGACTGAAGCTGACATGGGTTTTTTCCTGGCCCTGAATGTACACAACCAATCCTGGGAGCAGATTTCCTTTGCACCATGGCTTCATAGTGGACCTTAAAGGGGAGCCCCTTTAAACCCCAGTCTGGGCCCCGCAGCTTCGCTTCGTGGGCCCCTTTGTTCGCGCCCCTCGCTCTACACAGTGCTCCCCAAAACAAATCGCCTATTGAGCTATGCTTCAGGATTTCCTTCCTGCAAGCCCATAAAAATGTGGCAAAAACCCCCGCCACCACTGTCCACACCACGCGGGCCTTTCGGCCCTACTCCCGTTGCGGCCCCCTTTGCACCAACCGTTTTGCATTGCCAAGGGCAGAGTTTGAGCCAGAGGGAGCTCGGAATATAAAAGCCCTTCCGCAGCCAGTGGGCATCCCCCCTGACTTTGTACGGAAAAAACGTGATTGGCCCCTTGTGGTGATTATCGCCATCTCCACAGGTCCGCGCCGGACCGCTACCCCCTCCCCACCTCCACTCCTTCACACGCGAACTCTCAGGTCACAATCTTTTCCAGATCGAAAACCGTCCGAAATACCCCCACTTCCCCTCGCCAAAAAACATCCCGAAGACAGCTGTAACCCCCCCTTTTGGCCTATACGATTTTTTTTGAAAGCCCTTTGGCCGCCGCAACGCCGCCCAGACCTTCCATGTTTCAGGAAAGTGTCACCCTGGGCTCGGGTGTTTTTTGCTACATCGCGACATTTCATCGCTAGCCTCGTGAGGGGGACATAAAGCACCTCTCGCCCTCTTTGCCCGCTGCAGAAGGCCGGGGTTGTATCAAACCGTAAGAGTCTGTTTGGGGTACTTCTTTACTTTCTTAGGCCAACAAACACCGGATGGGTCACCCCAGCTCGGAAAGGGCACGCTCAGGGAGTTCTAAACCAAAAACCAAGAACAGTTCGGAAATCCCGGGATGTAAATTTCTTTAGGAGGTTCATTCCCAAATGTGCACCCCTCTGGGTACATCCCCTCCAGTCAAAACGCGCAAAAAACCTTACCTGACCCCCCAGGGGACCAAAGCTTTCGAAAAAAAGCAAAGATCCCTTTGCTTCGGGAACCCTCCTCCAACCCCCCCAACGGGTTCTTGCTTGAGATTTTTGCGAAGTTCTGGCTTCGCCCGGGCCTTTCACTTTTGGTCTCATTTGTTTGTCTGCACTCATCTTACCGTGGCGGTGGGATTGCCAGTAGGCCTCCTGTACCGTGGTGTAAGCCTCTCGCAAATCTCTTTTTTAAAAC
>NW_023660817.1:7500-17500 GCF_015228065.2 Penaeus monodon
CTTGACAGAACTCCCCCCGGGGGGGGCGAGGGCTGACCCCACCGCGTCGGTTTGGCACGGGCTCTCGTCAAAAAAGGGCAGATATAAAATGTGACCTCCGTCCTCGCTAGCGGTGGTTCTTATTTGGGGCATTTGGGTCCACGTGGAAAACAGCCACGTGGTCCCTGTAAAGAAAAAAGAATTATCCCATCCTGAACGAAATAGAATTATCCAATCTTTTGGGGTGTGTGTGTGTGGTGTGTGTGTGTGTGTTGTGTGCGTGAGTGGTGTGGGGGTGTGGTGTTTTTGTTGTATTGTGTGATATTTTGGCCAAGTTTTAAAAACAAGCAAAAATTCCCTGTGCCTTTTTTTTTAAAAAGGACTTCTAGGGCACGACTCTTCTTCTCTATATATCTTTTATCCATATATCATGTTCTTTGTATTTTTTATTCTTTCTCTCTCTCTCTACAAACACACAAAACACACACAAAACACACACACACACACACACACACACACACACACACCCAACACACACCACACACACACATATGTGTGTGTATATTATATATTATTATATATTTTAAAATATAATTTTTATATAATATATATATATTATATTTTTTATTTATGTTATTATATAAATATATATACATAATAGAAAAATAATAAAATCATGTACATATAAAATATATATATATATATTTTTTTTTTTCTTTTCTTTTCTTTTTTTTTTAAAGACATTTTTCCACGCAGGACATAAACCTCTCTCAGTTCATTCTGAGAGGTTATATGGCAGCGCCACCCTTTTCCTGCTTGATGCCCTTCCTATCAACCGCGGTTTTGTGCCACGGCGGTGATTTCCCCCACGACACCTCGTTTGACTTTTTTAAGGCGTATGTCGTTTTCCCCCGGCTCACCCCAGCGTGTGTGTGTGTGTGTGGTTTTGTGTGTGGGTTTTTGTGGTGTGTGGTGTGTGTGGTGTTGTGTGTGTGTGTGTGTGGTGGTGTGGTTTGTGTGTGTTGTGTGGTGTGTGTTGGCGTGTGCTGATTCATACACAGACACATATTATAATAATAGACAGAAATAGATAGGATAGAAGATAATAGATAGATAATATAAGAAAAAGGAAAAAGATGGGGCAAGGGTGTCACTCAGTCTCATCTGCAAGATGATAGATAGAATAGTGATGTATGCATATATTGACTATACATTATATGTGTGTGGTTGTGTGTGTGTGTGTGTGTGGTTGTGTGTGGTGTGTGTGTGTGTGGTGTGGTGTGTTTTTGTATGTAATATATATATTATATATTAAAAATAAATTTTAAAATATATATTATATATTTTATATATATAATATATATTATATTATATATAATAATATATATATATATTATATTAATATATTAATTATATATAATATTAAAAATTTTATATTATTTATATAATATATGTATAATATATAATTAATATATATATATTTTTAATTATATATATAGGAGAGAGAAGGAGAAAAGAGAGAAGGGGAGAGAGAGAGAGGAAGATAGTGATGTTGCATATATTGACTTACAATTGGTGTGCGTGTGTTGTGTGTTGTGTGTGGGTGGTGTGGTGTGTGTGGGGGGTGTGTGTGTGTGTGTGTGTGTATGTGTGTGTGTGGGTATGTTGTTATATTATATATTAAATTAAATATAATATATATATATATATATAATAATATATATAGTATTATGTATGTATATATATATGGATATTTTTGCATATCATTTGTGTGTGTTTTTTATAGATAGACAGATAACAATATATGTGTATATATTAATATGTGTATATATTATATATTAATAAATATATATATATATAATATATATATATATATATTATATATATATATGTGGTGTGTGTTGTGGTGGGTGGTGTGTTTTGTTGTGTGTGTGTGTGTTGTGTGTTGGGGTGTGTACATAATATGTTTATTTTTTATATACACTACATACATATTTTTTCATCTATATAAACATATATATTATATATATATATTATATATAATATATATATTATATATATATTATATAATATATAATTAAAATTTTATATATGTTTTTTATATGTATGTAAAAATATGTATGTATTGTATTATAAAAAAACATATTATGTCACACACACACACACACCACACACACACACACACACACACACACACACACACCACACACACACACACATATTTTATATATTATTATTATTTTTTTTATATTATATATATATTAAAATACTATATACATATATCACTTATACTATTACCATTTTATTCTACTGTCTATCTATCAAACACCCACACACAGCATTGCATAAATATCCATATATATACATACATACATACATACATATATATATATTATATAATATATATATATAATATATTATATATTATATATATATATATACCACATACCCACCACACACATACACCACACACACACACACCACACACACACACACACAACACACCACACACACACAACACCAAAGCCACACACATATGTATATCATATATATGCATACATAACTATCTCCTTTTCTCTCTCTCTCTCTCTCTCCTTTTCCCTCTTCTCTCTCTCTTTTATATATATATTAATATATATATATTAATATATTGTATATATTAAATTTTATAATATATATAATATATAAAATATATATATATATATAATATATATATATATACTATATATATATATATTATAAATATATATATTATATATATTATATATATTACATCACCACACACACACCACACACACACAACCACACACACACACACACCACACACACACCACACACACACATATTATGTATAGTCATATAAAGCATACATACTATCTTTTCTATCTTCTTAGATGAGACTTGAGTGACACCCTTGCTCCATCTCTCCTTCTCTTTCTTATATCTATCTACTATCTATCACTATCTCTATCTTCTTCTGTCTATCTACTATATTAAAGTGCTGTGTATGAAATCTATCCCACGCACACACACACACACCCCACACACCACACACACACACACACACAAACACAACACACACACACACAACACACACACCCAACACACACACCACCACACACACAACAAACACTGCCGGGCTCGAGCCGGAAAAACGACATATCGCCAAAAAGTCAACGCAGGTGTCGTGGGGGAAATCCCCGCCGTGGCAAAAACCGCGGTTGATTAGGAAGGGCTCTAAGCAGGCAAGGGTGGCGCTGCCAAAAAACCCCAGTAATGATGAAGAGGCTTATGTCCTGCAGGGGAATAAATTTCTTTTTGAAAAAAAAAAAAAAGAAAAAAAAAGAAAAATAAAATTATATATATTTATATTTATACATGTATATTTATTATTTCTTGTATGTATATTTATGTATATATATACAAATATAATATATATATATATATATATATATATATATATAATATAATTATATATATATATATATATATACAACACATTTTTGTGTGTTTTGGGTTGTGTGTTTTTGTGTGTGTGTGTGTGTGTGTGTGTGTGTGTGTGTGTGTGTGTGTGTGTGTTTTGTAGAGAGAGAGAAAAGAGATAAAAAAATACAAAACATCGATATTGGATTTTTAATAATAGAGAAAAAGTCTGTTCCCGAAGCCCTTTTTTGAAAAAAGGCACATAATGTTTGCTCTGTTTTTTTTAAACTTGGCCAATAAATCACACAATACACACACACAACCACCACACACACACTCAGCACACCAACACACCACACACACACCACAACACAACTATAAGATGTGGAAATTCTTTTTCTGTTACAGGATGTGGATAATTCTTTTCTTTACCAGGGGACCACGGGGCTTTTTTTCCCGTGGATCCAATGTCCAAATAAGAACCACCCGCTCAGCGAGGACGGGGGTCCATTTTATATCGACCTCGTTTGACCGAGAGTCCGTCCCAAGCTCCCGACGCGGTAGGGTCAGCCCTCGCCTCCCTCCGGGGGAGTTCGTGTCACGACCAGCGGGGTAGGCCCAGCTCCGCCCTCTCCCCGGGGCGCTGCCGTGGCCCCCCGGGGGGGCGCTTTTGACCCTTAGACAATCGTAGCGTCCGTCGTAGCATGTTTTCCCCCCCTTTACGTTGTTTTCGCCCCTGTACCACTGTACTAGTCCCCTTTTTATAAGTGGAGGCGCGAGGGCCGTTGCACCCCTTTTGGGCATGCAACACGGACCCCAAAACCCCCCGAAGAAAATCCGCTCGACCGCTTAAAGACATGGCTAAGAAAAAAACACGTAAGTACCGTTTGGGCCCCTTTCTTTTTCTTTTCCCTTCCCCCATACATTGTTACCCGTTGTTTTTTTTTTGGGAAAAAAGGGTGCTAATAACAAATGGCACGTTCTCCACTATTTTTTTCCACCTCAGTCATTTTTTCCGTGCGTGGGTTGTACAAAAACATGAATATCGTTCGTTGAAAAAGAAATTAATTATTTTCTCTCTTTTTTAGAGATTTTATTGCTTCATCTGCAACAATTTAACCGCTTTCGGATTTTTCTTATCCAATACATTTCTTTTATCTCTTTCCTAACCCTCCCCCCCCACCTGCCGTACCTTTTCTTTCTTTTTGCGGTCATTTTGGTTAAAAAAAGGGTTTTTTTTCCCTGTCTTGACCTCCCCTCACTTTTCTTTTCCCCGTGGGTGGGGGCGGGGAAAGGTCAATGACCACTTGGTTCCCCTAATTTGGAAGAAAGCATATCATTGTTACATTGCTTTTGGTGACACTTCATCGCGCTAGAGCAAAGCAGGTAACAAAATTGTATTATTGGTTAGCGTAGGATCTTCCCCCATATCATAGTCCCCGGATTGCCCGATATTCCCCCGGGGGTTGCGTAAACGCCTAATAGATCTGCGCTCCGTCTTCGAGAGAAAAGTTATTCTTCGTTCGGCTCCCTTTGAGTCGGTGTGCCCCCGGGGTTACGTCCGTTAATTAATGTAGGACTGGGTTTTTAAGCTAAATCATTATTCCTTATTAATCCCCCTTTTTCTCACCCTCTTGAAGTCCTTGCATTTTGGGTCCCCCCCAAGCGTTTGTGTGATTCTGAAAATTTTTTTACCTTGGGGAAATTTTGCGAGCCCCCATTACAATACGCAGAAAGGCAGGTATTATATTCCGGGCTCGAGTCGCTTCAGTCATATACGGCTTTGGGTAAGGATCCCCCCCGTTATTGATTTTTATTGAAGTCTGAGTGCAAACTAGACTGCCCCTGGGCATTTTCAGATTTCAAACCCCCAGAAGATTTGCTTGAAAAAAATTTGGGCAAATTTTTTTTCATGTTACCATTCATTCAGCGTACATTCTGCGCTACATTTATGTTGAATTAAATGTGGTATTTTGAAAAAATCTTAATAGCTGCATTGCTAATTTATTTCAGCTTGTTAAGGAACTTAATATTCGGTTTGTGATTCATTCTCTGTGTGGGGTCACTCTCGTTTCCCTCCTTTAAACATAGCTGTCACTCACACCATACACCACACATTACCCTCACACACCAGGATAAAAGACACTGACCCTTTTCATTTCTTAGTCCGGCGTAAAGATTTATCTCTTTGACCGCAATTTTTGTTGTCCCTGTCTGTGTCAGTTACATCTATTTCTTATTTTGACGACTATGGTTCAAATAGATCTCGCGGATCGCCGATGCCGTTCCTTATCTATTCTCATATCTTCAGAGATGGTTGGGTAGTTAAAATAGGTCTATGCGGACCGTACTACTCCCCTCTTCTATTTTTTCTTTCCCTTTGTGAAAAAAAAAAACCAAAATGAAAAAAAAAGACGAAAAATTTAAAAAACCCCAAACATTAAAAACCCTAAATTGTTTAATACCGGGTAGTGGTAATTACCACCCCCTCTTCTCTGTTGCCTTTCTTTTTCCTTACTCTGGCCCTAAAGTGTATGATCTGGTCCCGACTTTATATTGCAGTTGGACCGACACGGGACCCAAGAAGGGCCCTTAGGTGCTGTGAGAAGGACGTATCAAAATCGCCCTAGGGCCCCCGGCCAAGTTTTTTGTCAGAAAAAGGGACCAGTCGCCCAAATGTGTCATAGGCGACGCCGGCGGACGCCTCAACCGGTCAAATCCAGGAGCTGTAGCGCGGTATAAGCCCCCCAGATCCGCCCCCGCCCCGACGCCCGGGGAGATCCAAAGAAGATTAAGGGCGTGTGACCAGAAGGCCTGGACGAATCTGTGAGGGCGTGTGGGCGAGAGCCCCCAGTTTTGGCCCGGGCCAGGACTACGAGGGGTCAAGAAATCTGAATCAAGGAGGACGTGCGAGACTTTCGAGGACGGTGGATAATCGAGACGAGCAGATTACACCAGGGGGCCAGGGGGATGAGGACAAAATGGACAGCAGCCCGAAATTGAACCAGGACAAAGCACGGGAACGGACACCACCAAATTAGGTCACCCTTGAAGGGGCCCGAGGGGGAGGCGCGAGTAGGTGGCCCGGGAATTAAGATGTGGTAATTTTATTTCTGTTTCAGGTGGGGATAATTCTATTTTTTATTACCCGTGGACCACGTGGCTGTTTTCCACGTGGGTCCAATGTCCCCAAAAAAGAACCACCCGCTCAGCGAGGGCGGAGGGCACATTTTTTTCTGACCTCGTTTTTCCGAGAGTTCGTGCTAAGCTACCCCGCACTAAGGTCATTTCCCCCCTCTCTCCGGGCAGCTGACCCTGACCTCCGCGCGGCCCCCTAACCCGTATAACTAACATGTCTGTTCTTATACTGCGTGGTTCAACCTCGAAATAAAGATCAACCCAATACCAGTATCAAATACCCCTGCAACCAAATTAATTTGGGGTTTTATACCCGTTATCACACACAAACACACAACCACACACACACACACACACAACACACCAACCACAGACAAAATATAATTAATATTTTAAATATATATATTATATATAATACATATAAATATTTTTTTTTATAATATATATATATATATATATATCATATATAAATATAATATATGAGGCCGCGGGGGCCGAGTGGTTAGAGCATCGGACTCAAACTGTCAGACGGGAATCTGAGTTTGAGGGTTGAGTCACCGGCCGCGCGTTGCTCCCTTGGGCAAGGAACTTCACCTCGATTCCTGTTTTTGCCGCTGGGGGGGCAAGCCAGTCCAAGTCAGTGCCTGGGAAATAGAGATGGGGGACTCGATAAAAAAAGCGGCGGAAAGGGAAAGGCAAACCACCGCTCTAAATTGCCAAAAATCATGGAAATCCCTGATCGCCAAAGTGTGTGCAAAAAAAAAAAAAAAAAAAAAAAAAAAAAAAAAAAAATATATTATAATATAAATATATATATATATATTATATATATATTATATATATAATATATATTGTATGTAGTATATTAGATAGTATTAAAAATTATATATATGCATACATATATATATATATATATATATATATATATTATATATAATATATATATATATATTATATATATTATATATTTTAATATATATTTGTGTGGTGTGTTGCGGGGTGTGTGTGTGATTAAACCCAAATTAAAGTTGCATTTATCTAGTATTTTAAGATATATTTATCCTCTTCTATTAACGAAAAAAAATGTTGAATAAATATAATATTTTTTTTTACTTTCTAAAAGGATTGCATTTTTTTTTATATACTCATGTATTTTTGACTGCTAAATGTAAACCTTCTCTCTAATTTTATTTTTTTTACCACGTTATAAGAATAAATCCGATATGCGAAGCTTAGCCTCCCCGGGCTATACCAGAGGGGGGCCCGGCCCGTGTCGACTACTGCCCCCTCGCTACGTTCAGCTGGTCCTTACCCCCCGTGGTGCCCGCCATAGCAGTAACCTCCGTTCGATGATGGTTTTCAAAATTTTTTTTTTGAATTGGCCCTCCGCTCTCGGGCCCAAGAAAAAATAGACAAAAAAGAAAAAAAAAAACATTTCAAACTATATCAGTAGGTGTATATGTTCATTATATCAAAATGCATAATTAATAAAATTATATATATATATTATATTATATATATATATTAAAAAATATATATATATATAATATATATATATATTATAAATATATATATATATATGTGTGGTGTGTGTGTGTGGGTGTTGTTGTGTTTTTGTGTGTTGGGCGTGTGTATGTTGTGTGTGTGTGTGTTTGGTGTTTTATGATAATAATAATAAAAATTTTATAATACCAATATAAAAATAGTAGTAATAGATAGTAGTATATATAGATAATATAAAAAAATAATATAATTAATATAATAAAATAAAAATAAAAATAAAATAATAAAAAAAAAATGGTAAAAATAATAAAAAAATTAGTAAAGATGGTGATCATAATAAAAGTAAAGTAAATAAAGATAATGATAATAAAGATGATGATAAAAATAAGATGATAATAATATATATTATAAATAATAATAATAATATAATAATAATAATAATAATGATAATAATAAAAATGATACTGATAGCAACATTAATAAAAAGTAATGATAATAATAATAGTATTAGGGGTAATAATAACTATAATAATAATAATAATAATAGTAATAGTATAATCATAATAATAATAGAATAATAATTCAGACAGTAATAATAACAATAATAACAATGTTAATGATTATGAAATAATGACAACAATTATAAAATAACCTGTGTTATTGCTCTGCAGGAGAAAAATGATATACCCGTGTAGAAGCCCAGATTAACTCCACCCAGAATATCCGGTATAGTTTAGATTAGTCCAGAATAACCTCTGGGTATATAGGTGTCTCGCCTGCAGTAACCCTCCCGGTTTAAAATAGGCTAGTCTAAACTATACCCCAAGGCCAGAAAAAACCCCTATTAAAAATTAGTAACAAAACTATTTTCTAAACCATAACAATTACACAATGTGTACTTTTGCTGAGATGAACAATTGGCTTTATGTTCCTTTGACGTGATAATAGGAATATCGAATGAAGAATGATAGTCATCGGGAATTAGTTTTTTGAAATCAGGCACATAAAGGACATCATGCATGTAAAAAAACCCTGTTTTGTTAAAAGTGTTATATGAGTGTTTAAAGAACTAACAAGTAATAAGAACAGCTTAAAGAAATTAATAGATTTCTCTACTTTGAGTCTTCTTCCAAAACTGCCTAATGGCTTTGAACTTTAGAAACATTTCTCATAACATGTTTTTTGGAGACTGAAACTCAAACGATTCATATCCATGTCAACAATATCAATCTCCGGTAGAGGGACTGAATGAAGACATAAGTTATGTAGACCTAAAATTCTACTTATGAAAAAATATACACTGAGGGCACAAGGGCTTAATAGTTCGGTCGTAAAATGTCCCTTTATCATTTCGAAACAACACAGTGCTCGAGGCTAATACCATTTTTTTTTTTTTTTTTTTGGGGGGGGGGGTGAAATAAAAGAGTGAAATATAAGCTCGTAGAAAAATCAAAGAAAGTCTCATTTGGGGGGTCTACCCGTTAATGCTAAGTAAAAGACAATAAAAATAACAATGGTAAATGATAATAATGATAATAATAATAAAAACAATAAAAATAATAATAATAATAATAATAATAATAAAATAATAATAATAATAACATTATTAATACGATAATGACAACAAAGATGACCATAATGATAGTAATATTAACAATAATAAAGATGATAATAATAACATTAATAACAACAACAAATTATGATAAAGACAATAATGATAATAATAGTGATAATAATAAAAATGATAAAATGATAATATGATAATGATGATGATGATAAATTTATGATGATGATAATAGTAATAAAGAAAAAAATGAAATAGTAATGATAATAATGGCATTGATTCTGACGCTAATAATAATGATAATAACACTAATATAATAGCAACAACAGCAGTAATAATAATAATAATAATGATAGTACTACTACTACTACTAGTAGTAGTAATAATAATAAT
>NW_023660818.1:0-2500 GCF_015228065.2 Penaeus monodon
GTATACGTTAATTTTTTTTTGTTTTTTTTTTTTTTTTGTGTGTGATTGTGTGGGTGGGTGTCTGAGTGTATCTATGTGTGTAGGTGTGAGTACATGTATGTGTTTTTGTGCGTGTCAGTTTGTACTTTTTGTGGGCATGTTTTAGATTTATTGATAATGAGACTACAGTTTCGAAATCCAGATGGAGTTCGAAACTGTAGTCTCATTTTCAATATATCTAGTGTTTGCGTTGTGAGTTTTTCTACGACTATCAACGCGGTAGGGTGTTTTACCATTCACATATATATTATATATATATATATATATATATATATATATATATATATATATATATATATATACTTTTTTTTCAACGGTATAGGCTCATGTTTGAGCGGCTGTGGTCACAGCATGATACTTAATTGTAGTTTTCATGTTGTGGTGATCTTAGAGTGAGTACGTGGTAGGGTCCCCAGTTCCTTTCCACGGAGAGTGTGGTGTTACCTTTTAGGTAATCATTCTCTCTATTTATCCGGGCTTAGGACCAGCACTGACTTGGGCTGGCTTGACCACCCAGTGGCTAGGTAGGCAATCGAGGTGAAGTTCATTGCCCAAGGGAACAACGCGCCGGCCGGTGACTCGAACCCCTGAACTCAGATTGCCGTCGTGACAGTCTTGAATCCGATGCTCTAACCACTCGGGGCCCACAGGGCTGTTTGGCTACGGCATCGAGTACCCCATGCTGATGCATGAGTGCCTGCGCGGCCAGAACCTGCTGAACTTGGTGCTGGACGCGCGCACGCCCATCCGCACCTTCGTGCAGGCCCTCGTGGGAGTCGTGCGCCGCCTCCGGGAGCTGCACGCCCTCAACTTCGTGCACAACATTCTCGCCACGGGCCACGTCGCCGTCGCGCTCGGCGCCGACTACGAGGTGGAGGGCGTGAACCTGATCGAGTTCACGGTGGCGTGTCAGAGCGGCCTCTCGCTCGGGCTGCTCATCGACCGCGCGGCGTTCCCGCACTTCGCGCCCGAGGTCGCCGCGGCCGGGGTCAGCACGCCCGCCTCTGACATCTTCGGCGTCCTCATCAGCGACATCAACAGGCAGAAGGCCAACCCCAGGGCGCTGCCACGCTGGAGGCCATGCAGAGGGCCATGCAGGAGGACCCGCTCGCCAGGCCGGACTATGCCGTCCTCGAGGAACTGCTCGACCGGGCGCTGGCCCACTGACCACGCCCTCCGCTCAGGGGGGGGGGGGTCGGAGACTGCAATCTGAGTTGTTCCCTTGGGCAAGAAACTTCACCTCGATTGCCTACCTAGAAAACGACTTATCGCCTTGAGAAGTCGAGCGCATGTGTCGTAGGGGAAGTCACCGCCGTGGCGCAAACCGCGGTTGATTAGGAAAGGCATCCAATCAGGCAAGGGTGGCACTGCCATATAAACATGAACCTACCGTAAGGGGAGCCACTGGGTGGCCAAGCCAGCCCAAGTCAAGTGCTGGTCCCAAGCCCGGATAAATAGAGAGAATGATTACCTAAAAAAAAGGTACCACCGGCACTCTCCGTGGAAAGGAACTGGGGACCCTACCACGTACTCACTCCAAGATCATCACAACATGAAAACTACAATTATCATGCTGTGACCACGGCGGCTCAGACATGAACCTACCATTAAAAGAAGAAGACCGTAAGGGGCCGCGGTGGCCGAATGGTTAGAGCGTCGGACTCCAGACTGTCACGACGGCAATCTGAGTTCGAGGGTTCGAGTCACCGGCCGGCGCGTTGTTGCCTTGGGCAAGGAACTTCACCTCGATTGCCTGCCTAGCCACTGGGTGGCCAAGCCAGCTCAAGTCAGTGCCGGGTAGATAGAGATGGTGACTCGATGAAAAGAAAAAGAAAAAAAAAGAAAAAAAAAAAAAAAAAAAGCACCGGGCGGAAGGCAATGGCAAACCACCGCTCTAAATTGCCAAGAAAAATCATGGAAAGCCCATGATCGTCAAGGCCGCGATGGCCGAATGGTTAGAGCGTCGGACTCAAGACTGTCACGACGGCAATCTGAGTCGAGGGTTCGAGTCACCGGCCGGCGCGTTGTTTCCCTTGGGCAAGGAACTTCACCTCGATTGCCTGCCTAGCCACTGGGTGGCCAAGCCAGCTCAAGTCAGTGCCGGGTAAATAGAGATGGTGACTCGATAAGAACACCGGGCGGAAGGCAATGGCAAACCATCGCTCTAAATTGCCAAGAAAAATCATGGAAAGCCCATGATCGTCAAGGCCGCGATGGCCGAATGGTTAGAGTATCAGACTCAAGACTGCCACGACGGCAATCTGAGTTCGAGGGTTCGAGTCACCGGCCGGCGCGTTGTTTCCTTGGGCAAGGAACTTCACCTCGATTGCCTACCTAGCCACTGGGTGGCCAAGCCAGCCCAAGTCAGTGCTGGTCCCAAGCCCGGATAAATAGAGAGAATGATTACCTAAAAAGGTAACACCGGCACTCTCCGTGGAAAGGAACTGGGGACCCTACCACG
>NW_023660818.1:7651-10151 GCF_015228065.2 Penaeus monodon
TTTTCTGCTCTTTTTTTGCCTCTCTCCCGTGCATTTTTTTTCATTTGAAAATAGGTATATGTTATACATGGTGTGTGTGTGTGTGTGTGTGTTGTGGTGGTGTGTGTGTGTGGTGTGTTGTGTGTGTTGTGGTGTGTGTTTGTTGTGTGTGTGTGTTTCATCATCCTCATCAGCCTGTATGAATACCGGCGGGACGTTAGACCTCTCCCAATCTTTCCCAACTTTGTCTGTTTTGCATTTTTTGTTTTCCAGTGTTGGCCCCAAAAATTTCGTTATTTCGCACGCCATCTTGTCACTGGTCTGGTCCTTGGCCTCTTTATGTTATCTATAGCCCCAGTCTGTTACTTTCTTTGTCCATCTGTCGTCCTGTCTTCGACATATATGACTTTCCCATTGCCATTTTTTTCTTAGTGATGCTCACAGTATATTTCCACTTGTGTCTGTTCGCTGATCCACGTCGCCTCATCCGATTCTTAATTCCAGCATCAACTTTTCCATCCCCTCCTGGCACTTATTAGTTTTCTCTCCAGTAATCTGGAGAGAAAGTCCATGTTTCTGATCCATAGGTCATAACTGGGATTGGCTTGGTTTAAAAGACTTCTTTTTAAACATAAGGCAAGGAGCCTCTTAGTATGCAACTGTATCTGCCAAAGGGGGCTCCAGACTAGACTGATGCTTCGGTTAATTTCCTCTTCACTAGATGTTTATGTAAAAGTTGTCCTAGGTGTATATATACTCGTCCACTACCTCTAGCGCTTCATCTTGTACAGTATCTTTTCGAATTGAAATTTACTTTTGTACATGACTTCGGCTTTTTCTTGTTCATCCTAAGTCCGACTTTCAGACTTTCTCTATTCAAATCGTTTATCAGGTGCTCCCATTTCATTTGCAGATTCCTGACGAGAACAATATCATCTGCAAATCTTAGTTTGTTTAGGTACTTGTCTCCTATTTTGATACCCTTTCCGGTTCCATTCTAGCTGTAAATAGTTTTGGTGAGATGGTATCGCCCTGTCAACACCTGTTTTAATTGGTATTTTATCGGTTTCAGTGTGGAGCCTGATGGTTGTTGTCCCATTTTCGTATATATCTTCCAATTTTTTTCAATGTACCCTCTCTACTCCTTGTTTTCGAATAGTTTTCTAGTACTGCTGGTATTTGTACAGAGTCAAAAGCCTTTTCGTAATCGATGAATGAGCGTTTTGGCTCTGGGCTAAATTCTGAGAATCCTGCTGAAGCCTGCCTGTTCTCTACGCTGGTTAGAATCCAACTCTTTGAAATGTGTGTGTGTGTGGGTGTGTGTATGTGGTTGTGTGTGTGTGTGGTGTGTGTGTGTTTTTGTGTGTGTGTGTGTGTGTTTTTGTGTGTGTGTTTTGTGTGTGGGGTGTGTGTTGTGTGTGTTTTGTGTGTGTCGTGCGCGCGCGCCGCACAACCAAAACACCACCACACCATAATATATATATTTTTTTATTTATATATAACTTTTTTTGTTTTTATGTGTATTTGGATGCAAAAAAACTATACCGTGCGGGTGCTAAAGGGGAGGAAAACTCACCTAAAAAAACTAATTTACTGAAAAAACAACAAAATACAGTGTAAGGGGGAAGACCCCAAAACAGGCAGCTGAGGAGTCATGGTAAAAGGTTACAAAGTGCCCTTAAAAAAGCCCCTTTCCCCCTACTAGGGGGTTTTCGAGGGGGAGGGGGCTGAAGGACATGGGAAAAAACAACCCCCCTCTTTATTTTCACAAAGGGGGGTGGGGGTTGTGAAGGTCCGGGGCCCTTCCCCCCCTGTGCATGGGGTTTTCCCGCTACTAAAAGAGAAAAAAATTGGGCGCGCCCGAAAAAAAAAATGGTATCAAAATGCCAGTTTGTTGTCAATTCCCTTTAATCTTGGGAAAAGAGTCCCTGAGGCCAGAGTGTAAAGACCTCGGGCAAAATACCTCAGTCAAAAAAGAAATTTGGGGGAAGATGGAAGGGGTGGGTTCCCAGACCCCGAATTACTTAAAATGAAAATGTTTTTGGGCCTAACCAGAATTGGAGAGAGGGGGGAGCCCGTAGAACGCCGAAAGTTTGAGAGTAAAGAGACCCTCCCGAGGAACACTCCCCCCCCCCCCTAAACCCAAAAAACAAACCCCGCAAAAAAAGACGTCGGGGGGGGAGAGGGAGACGGAATCCTCGGGGAAAGGGGCTTTCCGTGAAAGGGAAAAAGAGGGGTCCCTAAAGCGGAAAAGCCCCCGGGGAATCCAACCCCCCAAATTTTTCATTGGGCGCCGATGAGACACCGTAACATGGGAAATGGTTTCCCTGAGAGGGGGTGAAAAAATGAGAGGAAAAAAGGTCCCCAAAATTTCCCTGGGGGAGATAATTGGGGGAAAAGAGGGACCCCTAGATTTTGGGGGGAAAGCAAGGGTAGTGACCTTGAAACCCCTTTTTTAAAAGGGTTTGCCTTCGACCCGGATTTGGGGTGTTAACTTCTACAAGGGGGACGGTGGGAAAAT
>NW_023660818.1:15151-25151 GCF_015228065.2 Penaeus monodon
TCATTATTTGAGAGGATATTTAGCAGTTTCATCCCTTGCCTTATTGGATGTCCTTCCTACTCAACCGCGGTTCGGCGTTAATACCTATGCCACAGCGGCGACTTCCGCCACGACACCTGTGGTTTCGTAAAAATATATTTTACGACTGCCGCCCACGGGGAATAGAAATATATATAATATTTTTATATATATATATTATATATATATTATACACACATTTTATATATATATATTTATATATATTTTAAAATATATTATTTCATATAGGGCTGCGGTGGCCGAGTGGTTAGAGCATTGGACTCACGACGGCAATCTGAGTTCAAGGTTTTGAGTCACCGGCCGGCGCGTTGTTCCCTTGTGCAAGGGCCTTCACCTCGATTGCCTACCTAGCCACTGGGTTGGGCCAAGCCAGCCCAAGTCAGTGCTGGTCCCAAGCCCGGATAAATAGAGATGGTGATCGATAAAAACACCGGGCGGAAGGTTACCTAAAAAAAGGGAACACCGGCCTCTCCGCGGAAAAGGGAAATGGTGACCCTACCACGTAACTCACTCCAAGGCATTACAACATGAAACTACAATTAAGTATCATGCTGTGACCACGGGGGGCTCAAATATGAACCTACCGTTATACTATATTATATATATATTATATATTTATTATATATATTATATATATATATATATATAATATATATATATATTATGCAAATAACTCGTTTATTTTCTTCTGTTGGCCTTTTTTCACCCTTTCCCCGAGAAAAAAACATCTTGCTATCTATCTGTTGATGATATCCTCTGCAAACTTTCGGGTTCATGTCTCTCTCCCTTTCCCTTTATGCGCCCCAAACAAACGCGAATCAAACCTTTGACTTCAGATAACGAGTCTGAAATCGAGGAAACCCCCGAATCAAGAATGTGGGTCAAAAGAGAAGAGTAAGTAGTGAGGTGCACCGAGCAAGATAAAATAGATTCTTATATATGTTTTCAGTAAAGTTTTGAAATCAGGGATTTCACGAAATCCCTAAAATTTTCGGTAAATTCATGAAATCCCCTTTTCACTTTGGGATTTCATGAATTTACTAAAATATCCAGGAAATTCACGAAATCCCTGAATTGGGAGGTCAGGGGTTTCATGAAATTACTGTTTCGATCTTTTTCACATGTGTGGATGAGTTGTGGATGAGCAAGAGTTAAGAATTAAAGACCTCAATGAAGTCCTTATTAACATTAATAAAACTGCTGTCACAAGAAGGTCTTCGGATTAAATTATTTGAAAATTCCATTTTTTAGTTTCCTAATAAAAAATATGTCAATAGGTATCTATAACTTTATTTTATTCATAAGAACATACATAATTGGGTATATCAAACATTCATTACATGCTATCATACCTGACGGTTATTCAACAAAACAGATTTAATAGCACAGTTGACACTTCCATGGCACAGGTTTACATTTCGTTTTAGCTTTAAAACACTTAATCTGAGTGAACATTTTTTCAGAACAAATACAGTTTCATCAGTGAATCCTGACCACCACAGGCAGATTGTGCAATAACAGCTTTCTTCATAAAAATTTGAACAGCAACTCTTGAACTCTCGTTCACTACTCCAAGCCATCAGGCAGGGACTTGAACGGTTAAAGGGAGCTTTAAAAGCAATTCCGTCTGAAGGAGGAAACCAGAAAGTGGTATAAAAGGAGAGGGAAAGGAGCTGGTTAACCCGGGGCAAGAAGGAGGACAAAAAGGGGAAAGGCGAGGGAAGGCCAGATAGGCGGGCCAGACTATGCGCAGGGTGGCCGGTATACGGGAGAGGCGGAGGGAGTGGGAAGCGAGGAGACTGCCGGCCCGGGGTAAGCCGCTGTTCAGGTTAATTGGCAGCAGCTTTATAGGAAGGGTTCCACCAGTCTGTTGGGCGGGACTCAGCGAAGGAAAAGCAAATTCCGCCGGCTGCCCTGGATAACGCACGGAGACATGGGGTGTGCCGGAGAACAAAAGCAGGAGGCGATTTCCATCCCGGACTGGGGTCACAGATGCGAGGACTGCGAAGTGGAACCCTCTCTTTACTGGAGAGGTGGGATGAGAATGAGCAATCAGTATGCGTTTTAACAGTTTTACTTGTGGGGTTTTACCATAGTACCAGATGTTTTACCTTCATTAAAACTTATTAATTACCCAACTAGGTAGAGCGAATGCCAATATAAAGCAACTGGGGGGATAAACAAAAAAAAAAAAACGTTTATCAAATATATTTTCCGATTTCAAGTCTTCCTGAAGCCATCCGAATTAAAGTATAAGTAATTAAAAAGAAAGGAATTTTCAGGGATTTCGTGAATTTCCTGATATTTCGTAAATTCACAAAATCCCGGTGAAACAGTGGTTTTAGAATTTGCAGAAAATTTGAGGGGTTTCGGAAACCTGATTTCACAACTTCCGTAACACACCAAACCCCCCAAAAAACACACACACCCACCACACAACACACACACACAACACACACACACACCCCAAAATATATATTTATAAAATTTTTATATATATATATATATATATATTATATATATTATATTAAAATATTTATTTTTAAAAAATTTATATATATTATAAAAATTTTTATTTAAAAAAATATAAAATTATAATAAAATATATATTAAATTTAATATAATAATATATATATTAAAAAAAAAAAATATATAAATTTTTTTAAATATTTATCATAAAATTTTTATTTTTTTTTAAAATTTTTTTTTATATTTTTTTTTTTTTTTTTTTTTTTTTTTTTTTTTTTTTTTTTTTTTAAATATATTTAATAAAAAATTTTTTTAAAATAAAATTTTGAATTTTTTTTTTTTTTTTTTCCCCCTATATATTTAAAAAAAATAAAAAAAAAAAATTTTTTTTTCCCCTTTTAAAAATAAAAAATATAAAAAATATTTTTAAATTTTCTAAAAAAAAAAATAAAAAATTTTATATTTAAATTTAAAAAAAAAAAAAAAAAAAAAAAAAAAAAAAAAAAAAAAAAAAAAAAAAAAAAAAAAAAAAAAAAAAAAAAAAAAAAATTTTTTTGTTTTTGTTTTTTTTTTTTTTTTTGGGGTGGTGTGTGTGTGTTGTGTTGTGTTTTGTGTGGTTTTGTGTGTGTTTTTTGTGTGTGTGGTGTGTTCAGAATGTTGTAAAATCGGGATTTACGAAATCCCTAAAATTTTTCTGCAATTCATGAAACCCTGTTTCACTCAGGGTTTTCGTAAATTTTACAAATTCCGGAAATTTCCGAAATCCCTGAAATACATCCTTCTTTTACATTATTTATCTTAATTACTGGAGGGGTTTCGGAAGAATAAAAATCGAAAATATTTTTGAAAAACGTTTTTTTTTTATTCTGCCCAGGGTTCTTTATTTTGGGAATTCTGTCTCTCCTGTTGGGTAATTTTTAAATTTAAAGTGAAGGTAAAAACTCTGGTACTAGGTTTAAAAAAACCCCAAAATGAAAACTTTTAAAAACTCATACTATATGTAAAAACACTTCTCATACCATCCTCTCCATGTAAGAGAGGTGGTGCACTTCGCATTTTCCTCCGCATCTGTGACCCCCGTCCCTGGAGGGAGAGATCGCCCCTGCGTCTTTTGTTCTCAAAACGGGGCTCCCTCGTCTGTTCTCAACGTCGCGTTATCCGGGCAGCGACCAAATTGCTTTTCCTTCCCTATGTCCACCCCCACGACGGGTGGAATCCTTTCCTAATAAAGCTGCTGCCAAAATTTCAACCTAAACCGGCTTTACTCCTCCCGGCAGTCTCCTCGTTTTCCCACACCTCCGCCTTCCCCCGTTACCGGCCCCCCTGCGCATAGCCCCCCACCTGATCTCCTCCCTTCGCTTCCTTTCGTCTGTCCTCTCTGCCCCGGTTACCACGCTGCCTTTCCTCTCCTTTTTATCCCCTTCTCCCCCTTTCCTTTTTCGACCTGGAATTGTTTTAAAGCTCCTTTAACCATGGGCGTCCATGGGGGCTTCTGAGATTAAAGGGAAATTCAAGGTTGCGGTTCAATTTTTATAAAAAAGCTGTTTTGCCAATCTGCATGGGGTGGTCAGGAATTCACGGGATGCAATGTAGGGGTCTGAAAAAAATTTTCCCAATTAAAAATGTGTGTTTTAAAAGCTAAACGAAATTAAACTCTCGTGCCAGGGAAAGTGTCAACGTGCTATTAAATCTGATTGTTGAAAAACCGTCAGTATCCAGATAGAAATGTAATGAATAGTTAAAAACATATATGATTTTCTTATGAATAAAATGAATGTTATAGATTTCTATTGACTATTTTTTTTGGGAACTAAAAAAAGGGAATTTTCAAAAAATTTTAAAATCCGAAGACGCTTCTTGGCAGCAGTTTTTATAATGTTAAAAAGGACTTCATTGCGGGTCATAATTCTCTCTTGCTCTCCACAATCATCCCCATGTGAAAAGATCAAAAACGAAATTTCTAAAATCCCTACCCCCCAATTCAGGGATTTTGGGAAATTTCCTGGAATTTTAGAAAATTCATAATCCCAAAGTGAAAAGTGATTTCTGAATTTCCGAAAATTTTAGGGTTTTCCCAAAAATCCCTTTTTTCAAACTTTACTGAAACTATAAAAGAATCTTTTTTTTCTTGCTCGGATGCCCTACTCATTTACTTTTTCTCTTTTAGACCCACTTCTTTTTTCGGTTTTCCCTCATTTCAACTCGTATTATCTGAATAAAATTTTTGATTCGCAGATTGTTTGGGGCGCAAAAAGGGAAAGGGAAGAGACATGAACCAAAATTTTTCAGAGGATACATCAAAGATAGATTCAAGATGTTCTTTTTCCGTGGAAGTAAAAAGGCAAAGAAGAAATAACGGTTTTTGCAAAATATATAAAATAATATATTATAATATTATATATATTTTATAAAATTATATTATATTATATATAATATAACGGTAGGTTCTTTTTTGGCCCCCGTGGTCACGCAGATACTTAATTGTATTTTTTCATGTTGTAATGCTCTTGGAGTGAGTAAGTTTTAGGGCACCAGTTCCTTTCCCGGAGAGTCCGGGTGTTACCTTTTTTAGGTAACCTTCCGCCCGGTGTTTTTTTTATCGAGTCACCATCTCTTTTTATGGGCTTGGGCCAGCATGATTGGGCGGGCTTGGCCCCCGTGGCTGGTAGGAAATCGGGGTAATCCTTGCACAAGGGAACAACGCGCCGGCCGGTGACTGAACCCTCGAACTCAGATTGCCGTCGTGACACTCTTGAGTCCAATGCTCAAAACCACTGGGCCACCCGCCCTATTTATATATATATATTATACACATATATATAAATAATATATATATATGTGTGTATATTATTATATATATATATTTTTTAATTATATATATTTTTTCTTTTTCCCCTCGCGGCAGTGTAAAATATATTTTTACAAAGCCACAGGTGTCGTGGCGGAATCGCCGCTGTGCATGGGTTTAAACGCCAAAACCCGGGTTGATTAGAAGGACTCCAATAAGGCAAGGATTAAACTGCTAATATCCTCTCAAAAAATGATTGAGGGGCAGTTTACCTGCGTGGTTTAAATTGTTAAAAAAAAAAAAAAAAAAAAAAAAAAAAAAAAATATATATATTATATTATAATTTATATATAAAATATAATAATTTTAATTATATTTTTGTGTGTGTGTGTGGTGGTTTGGTTTTATATTTTTTGAAATTTTAAATACATTTTACCACAAAACCCCTTTGTGTGTGTGGTGTTTTTGGTGTGTGTGTGTGGTGTGTGTGTGTGTACTTTAAATATATATATTAATATATTATTATATTTATATCATATATATATATAATTATACAAACCATACATTTTGTGTGTATGTGGTAGAAAAAAAAATAGATAAAAAGATACATAGTAACCGTGCTGCACACACACATATTAAATCTTCCCCCCCATCACTAATATTTAAACTGCGTTTTGAAAATCTCAAGCTAGCGATTTTCAGATTGAAACTGTTTCCAATAGGGCTTTTTTTTTTTTTTTAAGGTTTTTTAGGGATTTTTGCGGAAAAAATTTCTAAATTTGTTTACTTTGCATCCCTTTTAATAAATATCGCGAGTAAAGAAAATTTCTCTCTCTCTCTCTCTCTCTCTCTCTCTCTCTCTCCTCTCTCTCTCTCTCTCTCTCTCTCTCTCTCCTTCCTTCTCTCCTCCCCTTTTTCCCTCTCTCTCTCTCTCTCCTCCCCTCTCTCTCCTCTTAATATTATTTAATATTATATATATAATATATATAATATATATATATATACGCATATTTTTTTAAAACGCTCATAAATAACCTCCAGGAACACAAAAACCACCTCATCCTGCTGGCGTCATATAAAACAGTAAAAACCTCATTACGTACCCCAGTTTATCCCTTTCAAAATGCAAATGATTATTAACATGACATAGATATAAAAGCCCAAAACGACAACCATATAAAAACTTCCCGTCCCCTGACAAATTACACCCCTAATCATTGTCAAAATTTTGTGCCAGCCAGTCGACCCCTTTGTTCTTCAACTGAGGTTAAAAACAATAACTTTCTCTCGACATACCAAAAATAATAAAACCACTCCCCCCCTTAAGCCCAAAAATTTTTTAGCCCGCCCCCCCCATGGATAAACAGACATCAAAAAAGCATACATGACCGAAACAGCACTCCAAATTTCTTAAAACAAAAGAACCCAAACGCCCTTCATTCTATATATACAAAAAAAAAAAAATGTTAAAAAAATTTTTTTTTTTTTTCCTCACAAAAACCCCAAAATATTTTCAAAGAAATTCAAAGACTGTAAAAACACACCAAAAAAACATGGAAAAACAATTAAAACGTTAGTGCCAAAAAAAAATCACCACACGGCACGTCCCTAGATTCCTGAAATATTATAGAACATCTAAAAGACTATTTTCAAATCGGTAGACTCCCCCCTATGAAAAGACAGCTGCTTCCTTTGGGCCCCACAAAACCCCAAACCCCGGGCAAGTTCTCAACAAAAGTTTTTTTAGACCCAGCCAAAAGGAGTGGAAAAAACAGTCTTAATAATAAAAAATCTACGTAAACGAATGCTGTAGGAGGGGATAACATTGCTTTTCGTTCTCAAAAGCTTTCCCCAATTGCATTCTATTTACTGTATTTTAAAACACATCTTATCAAAGTACCTACCACATGTGGAAACTGGGACAAAACCCATCTTCAAAAACGGGGGAAAGCAGAACAATTTACATTTTCTCCTATAAACCTACTCCAAAATAATTCTAATCTTTTAAAAAAATGTTGCAAATCACTATCAAAATTTTAAACTAATCCCTTATTTCCAAAGAACACTGGGTTTGTAATTTTATTCACTGAAAAGTCACTAAAAATCCAAAAAAAAAATTTAAACTATTACAAGAACAAATAAATCTACTCACATTGTGTGATCTCTCAAAAACTTGACAGTATTGGCCATGAAACCTGCTGAAAACAAAATGAAAAATCATGGAATTTTACAAATATTGTTTTTTGAATTTTTATCCACAAGAAAGTAGTCAGTCAAAATTTGTAAAAATATGCACTAAAAATCAGTCTCTTTCGAGTCCCACAAGGGGCCATATTAGGCACGATCTTGTTTTCAATATTCATAACATCTATAACCATTGCAAAAAACTGCCCCCCTGGTCCAATATACCGATGCCTCAGTTTTTCACGCTGCCCCTGAAAGCAATTTAAAAAGACTGATAAAAATCTCAAAGACTCTTAAAAAGCAAAAATTTATTTTGACAAAACGGGCTCAACAAAAAAAAAAACAAAACAACAAAAATCAATGACACAAAACTCAAAAGCATATTTATACATCGGCACAACATAGTCAAAACCCTTTAAACAACCCCTAAATTTGACGCTATCAAAAAAACCAAGCCTTCCCTGAAATCAAAGGGTACACATAGACAGATACAGACTTTTCGAAACACCATTACCCAATCACAAAAAAAAAATAGGCACGCTATAAGCCTAACTCACATAAAAAAAAAAATCCCCCTGAAGAAATTATTTTTGTACGTCCTTTGCACTCAGCTTTTAAAATATTGTTTTCAACATATGGGATTTACCACAAAAATCCAAATCAAAAACACAAAAAATAAAAACTTTGCCCAGAGTGGAATAGGAACGTAAAAACATGACCACAACCCCACACTTAAAAAAAATAAAATGGATTAACTCTCACACGTAAAAAAAAGGGCATACACGGAAACAGGGCAGGCAAATGCAATCCCAGGCCTGAGATCTTCAACAAACCCACCAAAAATTTAAAACACCTCCAACCTTTTTCTTTTTTTAAAAATGAAAGGGAAAATCTTTTAAATTGTCAATGACATAAGGCCCTTTTTAAATGCAAAGCAAAAACCCTGTACTTATTTCTAATGATGTAAAATCTTTTCTATTTTATTTTTATTTTATCTCTCCACCCCTTGTATTTTCTATTTTTTTCTACTTATTCTGCATTACTGTACGGTGTCACTACTTGTAAAAAAGAAACCATTGTTTTTTGGAAAACGTGTTTTGATTTGATTTTTGACTCACTTTCTCTCCCTCTCCCTCTTCTCTCTCTCTCTCTCTCATCCCCCGGGTTTCTATATGTTTCACCCCCGTGTGTGTGTGTGTGTGTGTTTGTTTTTATATATTAAAATATAATATTTATATTATAATATATATAATATATATATATATATTGTAATAATATTCAACACACCCCACACACACCCAACGCCCCACAACAACCCACCCACACACATATATATAATATAAATTTTATTAAAATTTAAAATATATTAATTTTATTATTATTTACATACACACACACACACACACAACACACACCACACACACAATTAAAATATATATATATATATATATATAAAAATAAATTTATATTATAAATTTATTTATATTAACAATTTTATATATTTTAAATTTTTTTTTATATAATATAATTTTTATATTATATATATTTATATATATAAAAAAAAAAAAAAAATTATTATATATATATATAAAAAAAAAATTATATATATATATATAATATTATATATATATATTATATTAATAATAATAATAATATATATTATCCCACATAATTTTTTTCATATTAATTTTTATATAAAATATATATACTATACGTTTTTTATATTATAGTATATATACGTATAACATACATGGTGTGTGTGCGTGTTTTTTTGTGTATATTGATGAGGTGTGTGTGTGGTGGTGTGTTTGTGTGTGTGTGTTGTGTGTGTGTTTTGTGTGTGTGTGTGTGTGTGTGTGTGTGGTTTTGTGCTGCGTGCGTGCGTGCGTGCGTGCGGTGATGTGTGTGTGGGTTTTTGCGTGTGTATGTAATACATAAATAAATAATAAATAAAATTTTATCTTTACATTATTATGGGAAAATTTATATTTTAAAAATTTATATTATATTATATTAATTAATATATATATATATATATATATATATAATGTCGTATATTACATTATTTTGTTATATATATATATTATAATAATATATATTATAATTTTTATAAAAATAGTGTGTGTGTGTGTGTGTGTGGTGTGTTTGTAATGTTTGTGTGTGTGTGTGTGTACGTATTTAATATTATATGTGTGTAATATAAAATATATATATTATATTATATATATTATATAATATATATTAATTATTTTAATAATATTTTTTATATATATATATATTATATATATGTGTGTGTGTGGGTTTTGTGTGTGTGTGTGTGTGTGTATATATTTATTTTAAAAATAATATTTATATAATATATTATTATATATATTATATATATATATATATATATATTAAAATTATATAATGCATGTTGTAAGATAATAATAATGGATGATAGCAGTGATAGATATGAAATAGTAGATAGTAACAATAGTAGATGATGGGGGATAATGATAAATAGATAGATTAAAGATA
>NW_023660818.1:30151-38865 GCF_015228065.2 Penaeus monodon
AGTCCATGGTGTGCACTGTGTAAAAAAGCGGCTTTTACCTTTCGTTGTTATGAATTGTGTTTTCAAAAAGCCGCTCATCTTTTTGTGCCACTTCTGCAGTTCATGGAGAGATAGCAATTCATTTTAATCCCTTTGGCTGCTGTTTGCGATAGCAGAGTGTATTTGGTATTGCCTTTGTGTTATAAGCAGGTGTCCGTAATAGAGCTCTTCCGTCAAAGTAAATGGGCTTTTATGCTGTGTTGCCTGATACAGATGCAGTCTTTTCATTCCTTCTTTCTTTCTTTTTGTCCCTTTGATGATTTTCTAATGAAATATGACATTTTCTCGCATATTCCGTGTGCGTGCGTGTGCGTGCGTGCGTGCGTGCGTGCGTGCGTGCGTGTGTGTGTGTGTGTGTGTGTGTGTGTGTGTGTGTGTGTGTGTGTTTGTATGTGTGTGTGTGTGTGTGTGTGTGTGTGTGTGTGTGTGTGTGTGTTGTGTGTGTGTGTGTGTGTGTGTGTGTGTGTGTGTGTGTGTGTGTATGTGCGCATACATACATACTCTCGCACTTTCAGCACGATTCGAAATTTTGGTTCTGTTACATGGGTATATCCAAGATGGAAACTCGATAAGATGAATGAAGTATAACCAGAATTTTGTTAAGAAAGAAATTGCTTAGTATTTGGGAGTTTTTATCATCAGCTTCACTTTTCTATGATTTTTCTTGAAATGAACAGAAAATGCAAGGAGGAAATGGATTTTCTAAGAAGTCCCTATTGTCTAGCTGGCTTTGATTGCGGTCCTATTGCTTCGTTACTTCAATCAATTTATCGCAATTTTCATCACATTTTCACCTGTTTTACAAAGAGTACTTTTTTTTTGTTGTTGAGTAAATGATTTTTCAAGCAAATTCATTTTTAAATACAACTTGAAGATATTTTTTGCAATCTAATTACCTATTTATCATTGAAAATCAGTATTTGATTACTTAGGCCCAATTGAAGTTGACTTTTATATGTATGAGTATGTGTATGATCCCTGATCCTAGACTGAGTATGAGAGACAGAGTGAGAGTTGTTCTCCACGAAGGTGGCTACAGCTGCGATAAAATTGCCAGAAGGATGAAAGTGGCATGGTCTACGGTGCAGGATATATATAGGAAGCACAAAGAAACAGGAATAGTGAAGGCAGTAGTGTACATACTTATATATATATATAGATAGATAGATAGATAGATAGATAGATAGATAGATAAGGCCGCGGTGGCCGAATGGTTAGAGCGTCGGACTCAAGACTGTCACGACGGCAATCTGAGTTCGAGGGTTCGAGTCACCGGCCGGCGCGTTGTTTCCTTGGGCAAGGAACTTCACCTCGATTGCCTACCTAGCCACTGGGTGGCCAAGCCAGCCCAAGTCAGTGCTGGTCCCAAGCCCGGATAAAATAGAGAGAATGATTACCTAAAATGGTAACACCGGCATTCTCCGTGGAAAGGAACTGGGGACCCTACCACGTACTCACTCCAAGAGCATCACAACATGAAAACTACAATTAAGTATCATCCTGTGACCACGGCGGCTCAGACATGAACCTACCGTTAAAAGAAGAAGATAGATAGATAGATAGATATGTGTGTGTGTGTCTATACATTTTAATACCTATACACTAGTATCTATACACACTAGTAACACGGGGCTGAACATACACTAGTAACACGGGGCTGAACATACACTAGTAACACGGGGCTGAACATACACTAGTAACACGGGGGGTGAACACACTAGTAACACGGGGGGTGAATACACTAGTAACACGGGGGTGAACACACTAGTGACACGGGAAGTGGACACACACACACACACACACACACACACACACACACACACACACACACACACACACACACACACACAACACACACATATATATATATATATATATGGGGCCGCGGTGGCCGAATGGTTAGAGCGTCGGACTCAAGACTGTCACGACGGCAAATCTGATTCGAGGGTTCGAGTCACCGACCGCCGCGTTGTTTCCCTTGGCAAGGAACTTCACCTCGATTCCCCTTCCTAGCCACTGGTGGCCAAGCCAGCTCAAGTCAGTCCCGGTAAATAGAGATGGTGACTCGATAAAAACACCGGGCGGAAAGCAATGGCAAACCACCGCTCTAAATTGCTAAGAAAAAAAATCATGGAAGCCCATGATCGTCAAGGCCGCGGTGGCCGAATGGTTAGAGCGTCGGACTCAAAAACTGTCACGACGGCAATCTGAATTCGAGGGTTCGAGTCACCGAGCGCCGCGTTGTTCCCTTGGGCAAGGAACTTCACCTTGATTGCCTACCTAGCCAGTGCTGGATATCAAGCCCGGATAAATAGAGAGAATGACACGGGCCAAGTCAGTGCTGGTCCCAAGCCCGGATAAATAGAGAGAATGATTACCTAAAAGGTAACACCGGCACTCTCCGTGGAAAGGAACTGGGGACCCTACCACGTACTCACTCCAAGAGCATCACAACATGAAAACTACAATTAAAGTATCATGCTGTGACCACGGCGGCTCAAACATGAACTTACCGTTAAAAAAAAAAAAAAAAAAAAAAAGTGCCCTGTCCCACAAGGACGTTGGCGATCATGGATTTCCATGATTTTCTTGGCAATTTAGAGCGGTGGTTTGCCGTTGCCTTCCGCCCGGTGTTTTTATCTAGTCACCTTCTCTATTTACCCGGTTCTGGGACCAGCACTGACTTGGGCTGGCTTGCCCACCCAGTGGCCAGGTAGGCAATCGAGGTGAAGTTCCTTGCCCAAGGAAACAACGCTCCGGCCGGTGACTCGAACCCTCGAACTCAGATTGCCGTCGTGCCAGTCTGGAGTCCGACGCTCTAACCACTCGGCCACCGCGGCCTCTATATATATATATATATATATATATATATATATTATATATATATATATATATATACATATATGGGGACGCGGTGGCCGAATGGTTAGAGCGTCGGACTCAAGACTGTCACGACGGTAATATGAGTTCGAGGGTTCGAGTCACCGGCCGGCGCCTTGTTTCCCTTGGGCAAGGAACTTCACCTCGATTGCCTGCCTAGCCACTGGGTGGCCAAACCAGCCCAAGTCACTGCCGGGTAAATAGAGATGGTGACTCGATAAAAAAAAAAAAAAAAAAAACACCGGGCGGAAGGCAATGGCAAACCACCGCTCTAAATTGCCAAGAAAAATCATGGAAGCCCATGATCGCCAAGGCCGCGGTGGCCGAATGGTTAGAGCATCGGACTCAAGACTGTCACAACGGCAATCTGAGTTCGAGGGTTCGAGTCACCGGCCGGCGCGCTGTTCCCTTGGGCAAGGAACCTCACCTCGATTGCCTACCTAGCCACTGGGTGGCCAAGCCAGCCCAAGTCAGTGCTGGTCCCAAGCCCGGATAAAATAGAGAGAATGATTACCTAAAGGGTAACACCGGCACTCTCCGTGGAAAGGAACTGGGGACCCTACCACGTACTCACTCCAAGAGCATCACAACATGAAAACTACAATTAAGTATCATGCTGTGACCATGGCGGCTCAGACATGAACCTACCGTTAAAAGAAGAAGACATATATATATATATATCATCAATAACGGCATGCTCATGTTTGAGCAGCCGTGGACCTCTCCACCATCCTTCGCCACTAAACTCGATCTTACGCTTTTCTTTCCACTTGTACCATCGACAGCCCGCAAATATCTTTGATATTGTCGCTCAGTTTTGTCTTTGGTTTGCCTCTTCCTCTGTTTCCTATCACCATTCCTGTCAGAAAGTCTTTCTCAATACTTTTACTTCTCAGCACATGACCAATAAACTTTAATTTCCTCCTGTTCAAGATGTCCAACAGTCGGTCTTTACAATTTATTTTTCTCAGCACTTCATCATTCGTCTTCTTCTCTGTCCAGCTAATACGCAGTACTCGTCGTGTAAAACCCATTTCAAAACTATTGATCTTTTCTTGTCTATCTACTTCAGCACCCAACACTCAGAACCATATGATGCAATTGGGAAAAATAATGAGTTCAATAACCTCAGCTTTGTCCGTAAGGTAATGCTTCGGTCTTTCCAGATGTTATTGAGAGCAATTGTGGCGTTTTTGGCAATGGCAATTCTTCTTTTTATCTCCAGTGAATCATCATATGTATTAGTTAAAACAGCTCCAAGATAAGTGAACTCTTTCACATTTTCCACAATCATTCCATTGATTGTAACATGTTCATCATTGTTCATTGCCGGTTATCTTTGAATCTTCATGATCTTAGTTTCCTTGGCATTAAGAAACAAGCCAGCCTTTTCGCTTGCTTCTCTAACTTTATCTAGTAGTTGTTGTAGTTCAGTGATACTGCTGGCAATCAAAACTATATCATCGGCGTACCTCAGATTTGATATTTTGTATCCTCCAACATCCACAGTTCCTTCAAAATTCTCTAGAGCACCTCTCATAATTGTTTCAGAATATATGTTAAAGAGGTGCGGAGACAGAATGCAACCCTGTCGCACTCCTTGTTTGACTTCGAACAATTCTGTTAACCCATGAGTGGTTCTTACAGCAGCTTGTTGTTGGTCATACATGGCTTTTATCAGTTGGATGATGTGTTTTGGAAACTTCATATCGTTCTTGTTATTCCAGAGGATATCGTGATCAACAGTATCAAAAGCTTTCACATAATCGATGAAACACAGGTATAGGTCTTTTTGATGTTCTCTGTTTTTCTCTCTGATCAATTTTAGATTTAGAATCTGGTTTCTGGTACCATTTCCAGGGCGAAAACCTGCTTGTTCGTCTGCAATTTCCTCTCTTAACTTCAACTTCATTCTTTCAGCAATAATTTTCAACAAAATTTTGCTGCTGTGACTTATTAATGCAATTGTCCTATTATTGTTGCATTGGAGTGCGTCACCTTTCTTAGGTATGGGAGTAAAGATTGATTTTACTCAGTCTTCTGGCCATCTTCTTTTATTCCATATTTTTGTACAGAGTTTGTAGAAGAAGTATTCAACACTTTCGCCAGCATTCTTAATTAGTTCTGCTGTTATTTCATCTATTCCGGGGCTCTTGTTATTCTTTACTTCTTTTATGGCATCTTCGTTGTCATTGAGTCTAATTAATGTTGTTGTTAGATCTTTATTCTTTTTGTATAAGTTGGAACAATATTGATTCCATCTATCTTTGACTTTTTTTCCATCACATAAAACAAGTCCATCTTCAGTTTTGATAGTGTCCATTGTAGGTTTAAATTTTCGTGTGATGTTTCGTACTCCTTGGTAGAGTTCTTTAGTTGTCTTATTGATAGAACAGTTTTCAATTCTCTGGCAATGTTCATTTAAATATTTTTCCTTATCTTGTCGCAATAATCTTTGAATTTTTGTATTTTGTTTTTTGTAAATTACTTTTTCAACTGGATTATTGATACCCTTTGATTTTAGGCATCTTCTTGTTTCAATTTCACTTAGTGTTTTTTCAGATATCCAGGGGGAACCTACCGTTAAAAGAAGAATATATATATATATATATATATATATATATATATATATATATATATATATATATATATGGGGCCGCGGTGGCCGAATGGTTAGAGCATCGGACTCAAGACTGTCACGACGGCAATCTGAGTTCGAGGGTTCGAGTCATCGTCCAGCGCGTTGTTTTCCTTGGGCAAGGAACTTCACCTCGATTGCCTGCCTAGCCACTGGGTGGCCAAGCCAGCCCAAGTCAGTGCCGGGAAATAGAATGGTGACTCGGGAAAAAAAAAAAAAAAAAACACCGGGCGGAAGGCAATGGCAAACCACCGCTCTAAATCGCCAAGAAAAATCATGGAAAAGCCCATGATCGTCAAGGCCGCGGTGGCCGAATGGTTAGAGTATCGGACTCAAGGCTGTCACGACGGCAATCTGAGTTCAAGGGTTCGAGTCACCGGCCGGCGCGTTGTTCCCTTGGGCAAGGAACTTCACCTCGATTGCCTACCTAGCCACTGTGCGGGCAAGCCAGCCCAAGTCAGTGCTGGTCCCAAGCCCGGATGAATAGAGAGAATGATTACCTAAAGGGTAACACCGGCACTCTCCGTGGAAAGGAACTGGGGACCCTACCACGTACTCACTCCAAGAGCATCACAACATGAAAAAAAAAAACAAAAAAATAGTATCATGCTGTGACCACGGCGGCTCAGACATGAACCTACCGTTAAAAGAAGAAGATATATAACATATATATATATATATATATATATATATATATATATAATATATATATATATTCTTCTTCTTTTAACGGCAGGTTCATGTCTGAGCCGCCGTGGTCACAGCATGATACTTAATTGTAGTTTTCATGTTGTGATGCTCTTGGAGTGGGTACGTGGTAGGGTCCCCAGTTCCTTTCCACGGAGAGTGCCGGTGGTACCTTTTAGGTAATCATTCTCTCTAGGTAGGCAATCTGGCTAGGTAGGCAATCAAGGTGAAGTTCCTTGCCCAAGGGAACAACGCGGCGGTCGGTGACTTGAACCCTCGAATTCGGATTGCCGTCGTGACAATCTTGAGTCCGACGCTCTAACCATTCGGCCACCGCGGCCCCTATATATATATAGATAGATAGATAGATAGATAGATAGATAGATATCCCACAAAAATAACTTTTTACCTCAGAAGCATATGCTCAGGACGTGAGAGCGTTGCTAATAACTTTCAAGAGAGGAAAAGGGTTGCAACCTTTACTGTAATTAAGGTCTTATTGTAGGCCCTGACTCGGTCCTGCTGGGTTTGGAAATTGCCTTTATATATATCGTAGATAATCATTTTATTGACCTCGTCCCCACCTCTGTAGGGGTCTATCATGTAATTAGCAAGGTAACATGTGCGTCCTTGTTAAGAAGAAAATATATTGTACTTTATATATAGTGTCCACACGCACCCGCACACAAACATATATAAACAAATTAACTCATCAGTTCAAAATAAAACTGGACTCATTATTCGACAGGTGATCAGTTATTTCTCTTGGTACATCCTGGGCACTCCCTTAAACACTGAGGGCAAACACAGAAACAGTCGCAAGCACAATTTGAGTTCTCACTTACTAGCTTTTGAAGGTTATGTTCTCCAACTGCCTCTTCAGTCGTCGTTGTCTTACCGTGGTTGCTCTCACCGATCAACGTTGCCTTGTGGCAGCTCACTTCAAATGGATTAGAAGTGGCGAGCAGAGACTCAGTTGCGTCCTCCTTCATCCGTGAGCTCAGTTTAACCTCAAGTGAACACAATTTGTCCGATATCCCCGCAAGGACGTCAATGTAAAATAATAATGTAGATCTTTCCTTCTTTTTGATATCAATGCTACAGTTAACGATAGCTTGATAATTTTATTTATTACTTTAGACGCTATTGATTCTTTCAAAGCACTCATTCCAAAGTTCCAAATGATGACATATTATTGTTAACAAATCTTCAGGAATGACTCCTTCTACAGTGCTATGCTCCTTGACGCCCTCTTCACACATTTGCTGAAGGTAAGCCACCCGCCTCTCTATCATTATCAGTTCACGCTCAAGAATCGACAACTCTTCGTCGGCTTTATAATGGTCCATCTACATCTCCTGGAGCAGGATAGCAGCATCAAAGTATCTTACAGTACTATCAAGTTTACTTTCTAAAATACTAATTTTCTCCTTCAAATTAGCAATAACGGATGGAAAAGATTCCATCAAACGCATCTTCCGTTAAACAATTGCCATACTTATCGAATATTCCAAATTTACAGCAAGAGCAACAATATCCTGCACTTCTTTGGACAAGTTTTGCATTTTTTGTCTCATAATCATCTATGACATCTTTTATAAAAGGGTTAGAACTCGATGCTACCTAGATACCAGCGTTAGTTCTTTTACGAGTGTTTTAAAACCCGTGTATATCCCAAAGGTAAATAGAACAACGAAGGGAAAGAACAGGAAAACACATGAATTCCACCCTTCCCGAGTGTGCATGTGTGCAATGTGACGATGAAACTAAAACATTTTGGAAGCAACAGAGAAAATCCGATAAAAAGAGATAGACAGATTAAATAGATAAACAGATAGATAGATACTTAGATAGATGGATGGCAGAAAGATATAGAAGAAACTAAATTATTTCTAAAAGTATAACAAAAAATACGATAAAAATAAAGAAACAGCAAACCTAGATATTCAAAAAACATGGCATTACATACTCACCAAAACGCCTGCGACTTCCTGCGCTGGAGAACTCGTGTGAGTGCTGGACATGCTGCGTGCGTGCGTGCGTGCGTGTGTGTGTGTGTTGTGTGTGTGTGTTGTTGTTTGTGTTGTGCTGGTGCTGTTGGGTGTGTGCTGTGTGTGTGTGTATGTGTGTGTGTGCGTGTTGTGTGCTTGTGTGTGTGTGTGTGTGTGTGTGTGTGTGTGTGTGTGTGTGTGTGTGTGTTGTGTGTGTGTGTGTGTGTGTGTGTGTGTGATGTCGTGTGTGCGTGTGTGTGTGTGTGTGTGGTGTGTGTGTGTGTGTTTTAGGTATGGTGGTGTGTGTGGTGTGTGTGTGTGTGTGGTGTGTGTGGTGTGGTGTGGTGTGTGTGTGTCTAGGTGTGCACAAATGTGTGTGTGTTCGTCTAGGTGTCCGCGAGTGTGTGTGTGTGTGTGTGTAGGTGTGTGCGAGTGTGAGTGCGTGCGTGTGTGTGATTGTGTGTGTGTGTGTGTGTGTG